>NW_022994559.1:0-36151 GCF_012275295.1 Melopsittacus undulatus
GGTTAGGGTGCCTCTTCCCCACATGAGGGTTAGGGTACCCACTTCCCCACATGAAATCGGTTAGGGTGCACTCTTCCCCACATGAGGGGTTACGGTCCCCTTCCCCACATGAATCAGGGTTAGGGTGCACTCTTCCCCCACATGAGGGTTAGGTACCCACTTTCCCCACAATGAATCAGGGTTAGGGTGCACTCTTCCCCACATGAGGGGTTATGGTACCCACTTCCCCACATGAATCAGGGTTAGGGTGCACTCTTCCCCCATGAGGGGTTAGGGTACCCACTTCCCCACATGAAGTCAGGGTTAGGGTGCACTATTCCCCACATGAGGGGTTAGGGTACCCACTTCCCCACATGAGGGTTGGTTAGGGATGCACTCTTCCCCACATGAGGGGTTAGGGTACCCACTTCCCCACATGATAGGTTGTTTAGGGTGCACTCTTCCCCACATGAGGGGTTAGGGTACCCACTTCCCCACATGAATCAGGGTTAGGGTGCACTCTTCCCCACATGAGGGGTTAGGGTACCCACCTCACACATGATCAGGGTTAGGGTGCACTCTTCCCCACATGAGGGGTTAGGGTACCCACTTCCCCACAACGAATCAGGTTTAGGGTGCACTCTTCCCCACATGAGGGGTTAGGGTACCCACTTCCCCCACATGAGTGTTGGGTTAGGGTGCACTCTTCCCCACATGAGGAGTTAGGGTACCCACTTCCCACATGACCAGGGTTAGTGGTGCCTCTTCCCACATGAGGGTTATGGTACCCACTTCCCCCACATGAATCGGGTTAGGGTGCACTCTTCCCCACATGAGGGGTTAGGTACCCACTAGTTCCACATGAAGCAGGTGGTTAGGGTGCACTTCTTCCCAACATTGAGGGGTTAGGGGTACCCACTTCCCCACATGAGGGTTGGTTAGGGTGCACTCTTCCCCACTGAGGGGTTAGGGTCCCACTTACCCACATGAATCAGGGGTTAGGGTGCACTCTTCCCCACATGAGGGGTTAGGGTACCACTTCCCCACATGAATCAGGGTTAGGGTGCACTCTTCCCCACATGAGGGGTTAGAGGTACGCCACTTCCCCACATGAATCAGGGTTAGGGTGCACTCTTCCCCACATGAGGGGTTAGGGTACCCACTTCCCCACATGAATCAGGGTTAGGGGTGCACTCTTCCCCACATGAGGGGTTAGGGTACCCACTTCCCCACATGAATCAGGGTTAGGGTGCACTCTTCCCCACATGAGGGGTTAGGGTACCCACTTCCCCACATGAGGGTTGGTTAGGGTGCACTCTTCCCCACATGAGGGGTTAGGGTACCCACTTCCCCACATGAGCAGGTTGTTAGGGTGCACTCTTCCCCACATGAGGGGTTAGGGTAACCCACTTCCCCACATGAATCAGGGTTAGGGTGCACTCTTCCACACATGAGGGGTTAGGGTACCCACTCCCCACATGGATCAGGGTTAGGGTGCACTCTTCCCAACATGAGGGGTTAGGGTACCCACTTCCCCACATGAGGGTAGGGTTAGGGTGGCACTCTCCCCACATAAGGGGTTAGGGTACCCAGTTCCCCACATGATCAGGGTTAGGGTGCACTCTTCCCAACATGAGGGGTTAGGGTACCTACTTCCCCACATGAGGGTTGGTTAGGGTGCACTCTTCCCCACATGAGGGGTTAGGGTAACCCACTTCCCCACATGAATCAGGGTTAGGGTGCAATCTTCCCCACATGAGGGGTTAGGGTACCCACTTCCCCACATGAAATCAGGATTAGGGTGCACTCTTCCCCACATGAGGGGTTTAGGGTACCCAGCTTCCCCACATGATGGGTTGGTTAGGGTGCACTCTTCCCCACATGAGGGGTTAGGGTACCCACTTCCCCACATGAATCAGGGTTAGGGTGCACTCTTAACCACATGAGGGGTTAGGGTACCCACTTCCCCACATGAGGGTTGGTAAGGGTGCACTCTTCCCCACATGAGGGGTTAGGGTACCCACTTCCCCACATGAATAGGGTTGGTTAGGGTGCACTCTTCCCCACATGAGGGGTTAGGGTACCCACTTCCCCACATGAATCAGGGTTAGGGTGCACTCTTCCCCACATGAGGGGTTAGGGTACCCACTTCCCCACATGAATCAGGGTTAGGGTGCACTCTTCCCCACATGAGGGGTTAGGGTACCCACTTCCCCACATGAATCAGGGTTAGGGTGCACTCTTCCCCACATGAGGGGTTAGGGTACCCACTTCCCCACATGAGGGTTGGTTAGGGTGCACTCTTCCCCACATGAGGGGTTAGGGTACCCACTTCCCCACATGAATCAGGGTTAGGGTGCACTCTTCCCCACATGAGGGGTTAGGGTACCCACTTCCCCACATGAATCAGGGTTAGGGTGCACTCTTCCCCACATGAGGGTTTAGGGTACCCACTTCCCCACATGAAGGGTTGGTTAGGGTGCACTCTTCCCCACATGAGGGGTTAGGGTACCCACTTCCCCACATGAGGGTAGGGTTAGGGTGCACTCTTCCCCACATGAGGGGTTAGGGTACCCACTTCCCACATGAATCAGGGTTAGGGTGCACTATTCCCCACATGAGGGGTTAGGGTACCCACTTCCCCACGAATCAGGGTTTAGGGATGCACTCTTCCCCACATGAGGGGTTAGGGTACCCACTTCCCCACATGAGGGTTGGTTAGGGTGCACTCTTCCCCACATGAGGGGTTAGGGTACCCACTTCCACCACATGAATCAAGGATTAGGGTGCACTCTTCCCCACATGAGGGGTTAGGGTACCCACTTCCCACATGAATCAGGGTTAGGGTGCACTCTTCCCCACATGAGGGGTTAGGGTACCCACTTCCCCACACGAATCAGGTTTAGGGTGCACTCTTCCCCACATGAGGGGTTAGGGTACCCACTTCCCCACATGAAGTCAGTGGTTAGGGTGCACTCTTCCCCACATGAGGGAGTTAGGGTACCCACTTCCCCACATGAACCAGGGTTAGGGTGCACTCTTCCCAACATGAGGGGTTAGGGTACCCACTTCCCCACATGAATCAGGGTTAGGGTGCACTCTTCCCCACATGAGGGGTTAGGGTACCCACTTCCCCACATGAATCAGGGTTAGGGTGCACTCTTCCCCACATGAGGGGTTAGGGTACCCACTTCCCCACATGAATCAGGGTTAGGGTGCACTCTTCCCCACATGAGGGGTTAGGGTACCCACTTCCCACATGAATCAGGGTTAGGGTGCACTCTTCCCCACATGAGGGGTTAGGGTACCCACTTCCCCACATGAATCAGGGTTGTTAGGGTGCACTCTTCCCCACATGAGGGGTTAGGGTACCCACTTCCCCACATGAATCAGGGTTAGGGTGCACTCTTCCCCACATGAGGGGTTAGGGTACCCACTTCCCCACATGAATCAGGGTTAGGGTGCACTCTTCCCCACATGAGGGGTTAGAGGTACCCACTTCCCCACATGAATCAGGGTTAGGGTGCACTCTTCCCCACATGAGGGGTTAGGGTACCCACTTCCCCACATGAATCAGGGTTAGGGTGCACTCTTCCCCACATGAGGGGTTAGGGTACCCACTTCCCCACATGAGCGGTGGTTAGGGTGCACTCTTCCCCACATGAGGGGTTAGGGTACCCACTTCCCACATGAAGGTCAGGGTTAGGGATGCACTCTTCCCCACATGAGGGGTTAGGGTACCCACTTCCCCAACATGAGGGTAGGGTTAGGGTGCACTCTTCCCCACATGAGGGGTTAGGGTACCCACTTCCCCACATGAATCAGGAGTTAGGGTGCACTCTTCCCCACATGAGGGGTTAGGGTACCCACCTCCCCACATGATCAGGGTTAGGGTGCACTCTTCCCCACATGAGGGGTTAGGGGTACCCACTTCCCCACATGAAGGGTAGGTTAGGGTGCACTCTTCCCCACATAGGGGTTAGGGTACCCACTTCCCCACATGAAATCAGGGTTAGGGTGCACTCTTCCCCAACATGAGGGGTTAGGGTACCACTTCCCCACATGAATCAGGGTTAGGGTGCACTCTTCCCCACATGAGGGGTTAGGGTACCCACTTCCCCACATGAATCAGGGTTAGGGTGCACTCTTCCCCACATGAGGGGTTAGGGTACCCACTTCCCCACATGAATCAGGTTAGGGTGCACTCTTCCCCACATGAGGGGTTAGGGTACCCACTTCCCCACATGAATAGGTTGGTTAGGGTGCACTCTTCCCCACATGAGGGGTTAGGGTACCCAATTCCCCACATGAATCAGGGTTAGGGTGCACTCTTACCCACATGAGGGGTTAGGGTACCCACTTCCCCACATGAAGGGTTGGTAAGGGTGCACTCTTCCCCACATGAGGGGTTAGGGTACCCACTTCCCCACATGAATCAGGGTTGTTAGGGTGCACTCTTCCCCACATGAGGGGTTAGGGTACCCACTTCCCCACATGAATCAGGGTTAGGGTGCACTCTTCCCACATGAGGGGTTAGGGTACCCACTTCCCCACATGAAATCAGGGTTAGGGTGCACTCTTCCCCACATGAGGGGTTAGGGTACCCACTTCCCCACATGAATCAGGGTTAGGGTGCACTCTTCCCACATGAGGGGTTAGGGTACCCACTTCCCCACATGAAGGTCATGGTTAGGGATGCACTCTTCCCCACATGAGGGGTTAGGGTACCCACTTCCCCACATGAGGGTTGGTTAGGGTGCACTCTTCCCCACATGAGGGGTTAGGGTACCCACTTCCCCACATGAATCAGGGTTAGGGTGCACTCTTCCCCACATGAGGGGTTAGGGTACCCACTTCCCCACATGAATCAGGGTTAGGGTGCACTATTCCCCACATGAGGGGTTAGGGTACCCACTTCCCCACATGAGGGTTGGTTAGGATGCACTCTTCCCCACATGAGGGGTTAGGGTACCCACTTCCCCACATGAGGGTTGGTTAGGGTGCACTCTTCCCCACATGAGGGGTTAGGGTACCCACTTCCCCACATGAATCAAGGAGTTAGGGTGCACTCTTCCCCACATGAGGGGTTAGGGTACCCACTTCCCCACATGAATCAGGGTTAGGGTGCACTCTTCCCCACATGAGGGTTAGGGTACCCACTTCCCCACACTGAATCAGGGTTAGGGTGCACTCTTCCCCACATGAGGGGTTAGGGTACCCACTTCCCCACATGAGTGTTGGTTAGGGTGCACTCTTCCCCACATGAGGGGTTAGGGTACCCACTTCCCCACATGAACCAGGGTTAGGGTGCACTCTTCCCACATGAGGGGTTAGGGTACCCACTTCCCCACATGAATCAGGGTTAGGGTGCACTCTTCCCCACATGAGGGGTTAGGGTACCCACTTCCCCACATGAATCAGGGTTAGGGTGCACTCTTCCCCACATGAGGGGTTAGGGTACCCACTTCCCCACATGAATCAGGGTTAGGGTGCACTCTTCCCCACATGAGGGGTTTAGGGTACCCACTTCCCCACATGAATCAGGGTTAGGGTGCACTCTTCCCCACATGAGGGGTTAGGGTACCCACTTCCCCACATGAAGGTTAGGTTAGGGTGCACTCTTCCCCACATGAGGGTTAGGGTACCCACTTACCCACATGAATCAGGGTTAGGGTGCACTCTTCCCCACATGAGGGGTTAGGGTACCCACTTCCCCACATGAATCAGGGTTAGGGTGCACTCTTCCCCACATGAGGGGTTAGGGTACCACTTCCCCACATGAATCAGGGTTAGGGTGCACTCTTCCCCACATGAGGGGTTAGGGTACCCACTTCCCCACATGAATCAGGGTTAGGGTGCACTCTTCCCCACATGAGGGGTTAGGGTACCCACTTCCCCACATGAATCAGGGTTAGGGTGCACTCTTCCCCACATGAGGGGTTAGGGTACCCACTTCCCCACATGAATCAGGGTTAGGGTGCACTCTTCCCCACATGAGGGGTTAGGGTACCCACTTCCCCACATGAATCGGGTTTTAGGGTGCACTCTTCCCCACATGAGGGGTTAGGGTACCCACTTCCCCACATGAATCAGGGTTAGGGTGCACTCTTCCCACATGAGGGGTTAGGGTACCCACCTTCCCCACATGAATCAGGGTTAGGGTGCACTCTTCCCACATGAGGGGTTAGGGTACCACTTCCCCACATGAGGTAGGGTTAGGGTGCACTCTTCCCCACATGAGGGGTTAGGGTACCCACTTCCCCACATGAATCAGGGTTAGGGTGCACTCTTCCCAACATGAGGGGTTAGGGTACCCTACTTCCCCACATGAAGGGTTGGTTAGGGTGCACTCTTCCCCACATGAGGGGTTAGGGTACCCACTTCCCCACATGAAATCAGGGTTAGGGTGCACTCTTCCCCACATGAGGGGTTAGGGTACCCACTTCCCCACATGATCAGGGTTAGGGTGCACTCTTCCCCACATGAGGGGTTAGGGTACCCACTTCCCCACATGAGGGTTGGTTAGGGTGCACTCTTCCCCACATGAGGGGTTAGGGTACCCACTTCCCCACATGAATCAGGGTTAGGGTGCACTCTTCCCCACATGAGGGGTTAGGGTACCCACTTCCCCACATGAGGGTTGGTAAGGGTGCACTCTTCCCCACATGAGGGGTTAGGGTACCCACTTCCCCACATGAAGGGTTGTTAGGGAGCACTCTTCCCCACATGAGGGGTTAGGGTACCCACTTCCCCACATGAATCAGGGTTAGGGTGCACTCTTCCCACATGAGGGGTTAGGGTACCCACTTCCCCACATGAATCAGGTTAGGGTGCACTCTTCCCCACATGAGGGGTTAGGGTACCCACTTCCCCACATGAATCAGGGTTAGGGTGCACTCTTCCCCACATGAGGGGTTAGGGTACCCACTTCCCCACATGAGGGTTGGTTAGGGTGCACTCTTCCCCACATGAGGGGTTAGGGTACCCACTTCCCCACATGAATCAGGGTTAGGGTGCACTCTTCCCCACATGAGGGGTTAGGGTACCCAGTTCCCCACATGAATCAGGGTTAGGGTGCACTCTTCCCCACATGAGGGTTTAGGGTACCCACTTCCCCACATGAGGGTTGGTTAGGATGCACTCTTCCCCACATGAGGGGTTAGGGTACCCACTTCCCCACATGAATCAGGGTTAGGGTGCACTCTTCCCCACATGAGGGGTTAGGGTACCCACTTCCCCACATGAATCAGGGTTAGGGTGCACTATTCCCCACATGAGGGGTTAGGGTACCCACTTCCCCACATGAGGGTTGGTTAGGATGCACTCTTCCCCACATGAGGGGTTAGGGTACCCACTTCCCCACATGAGGGTTGGTTAGGGTGCACTCTTCCCCACATGAGGGGTTAGGGTACACACTTCCCCACATGAATCAAGATTAGGGTGCACTCTTCCCCACATGAGGGGTTAGGGTACACACTTCCCCACATGAATCAGGGTTAGGGTGCACTCTTCCCCACATGAGGGGTTAGGGTACCCACTTCCCCACACGAATCAGGTTTAGGGTGCACTCTTCCCCACATGAGGGGTTAGGGTACCCACTTCCCCACATGAGTGTTGGTTAGTGTGCACTCTTCCCCACATGAGGAGTTAGGGTACCCACTTCCCCACATGAACCAGGGTTAGGGTGCACTCTTCCCAACATGAGGGGTTAGGGTACCCACTTCCCCACATGAATCAGGGTTAGGGTGCACTCTTCCCCACATGAGGGGTTAGGGTACCCACTTCCCCACATGAATCAGGGTTAGGGTGCACTCTTCCCCACATGAGGGGTTAGGGTACCCACTTCCCCACATGAATCAGGGTTAGTGTGCACTCTTCCCCACATGAGGGGTTAGGGTACCCACTTCCCCACATGAGTGTTGGTTAGGGTGCACTCTTCCCCACATGAGGGGTTAGGGTACCCACTTCCCCACATGAATCAGGGTTAGGGTGCACTCTTCCCCACATGAGGGGTTAGAGTACCCACTTCCCCACATGAATCAGGGTTAGGGTGCACTCTTCCCCACATGAGGGGTTAGGGTACCCAGTTCCCCACATGAATCAGGGTTAGGGTGCACACTTCCACACATAAGGGGTTAGGGTACCCACTTCCCCACATGAATCAGGGTTAGGGTGCACTCTTCCCCACATGAGGGGTTAGGGTACCCACTTCCCCACATGAGGGTTGGTTAGGATGCACTCTTCCCCACATGAGGGGTTAGGGTACCCACTTCCCCACATGAGGGTTGGTTAGGGTGCACTCTTCCCCACATGAGGGGTTAGGGTACCCACTTCCCCACATGAATCAGGATTAGGGTGCACTCTTCCACACATGAGGGGTTAGGGTACCCACCTCCCCACATGGATCAGGGTTAGGGTGCACTCTTCCAAACATGAGGGGTTAGGGTACCCACTTCCCCACATGAGGGTTGGTTAGGGTGCACTCTTCCCCACATGAGGGGTTAGGGTACCCAGTTCCCCACATGAATCAGGGTTAGGGTGCACTCTTCCCAACATGAGGGGTTAGGGTACCTACTTCCCCACATGAGGGTTGGTTAGGGTGCACTCTTCCCCACATGAGGGGTTAGGGTACCCACTTCCCCACATGAATCAGGATTAGGGTGCAATCTTCCCCACATGAGGGGTTAGGGTACCCACTTCCCCACATGAATCAGGATTAGGGTGCACTCTTCCCCACATGAGGGGTTTAGGGTACCCACTTCCCCACATGAGGGTTGGTTAGGGTGCACTCTTCCCCACATGAGGGGTTAGGGTACCCACTTCCCCACATGAATCAGGGTTAGGGTGCACTCTTCCCCACATGAGGGGTTAGGGTACCCACTTCCCCACATGAGGGTTGGTAAGGGTGCACTCTTCCCCACATGAGGGGTTAGGGTACCCACTTCCCCACATGAATCAGGGTTAGGGTGCACTCTTCCCCACATGAGGGGTTAGGGTACCCACTTCCCCACATGAATCAGGGTTAGGGTGCACTCTTCCCCACATGAGGGGTTAGGGTACCCACTTCCCCTCATGAATCAGGGTTAGGGTGCACTCTTCCCACATGAGGGGTTAGGGTACCCACTTCCCCACATGAGGGTTGGTTAGGGTGCACTCTTCCCCACATGAGGGGTTAGGGTACCCACTTCCCCACATGAATCAGGGTTAGGGTGCACTCTTCCCCACATGAGGGGTTTAGGGAACCCAGTTCCCCACATGAATCAGGGTTAGGGTGCACTCTTCCCCACATGAGGGGTTAGGGTACCCACTTCCCCACATGAATCAGGGGTTAGGGTGCACTCTTCCCCACATGAGGGGTTAGGGTACCCCATTTCCCTACATGAGGGTTGGTTAGGGTGCACTCTTCCCCACATGAGGGTTTAGGGTACCCAGTTCCCCACATGAATGAGGGTTAGGTTGCACTCTTCCCCACATGAGGGGTTTAGGGTACCCACTTCCCCACATGAGGGTTGGTTAGGGTGCACTCTTCCCCACATGAGGGGTTAGGGTACCCACTTCCCCACATGAGGGTTGGTTAGGGTGCACTCTTCCCCACATGAGGGGTTAGGGTACCCACTTCCCCACATGAATCAGGTTTAGGGTGCACTCTTCCCCACATGAGGGGTTAGGGTACCTACTTCCCCACATGAGGGTTGGTTAGGGTGCACTCTTCCCCACATGAGGGGTTAGGGGTACCCACTTCCCCACATGAGGGTTGGGTTAGGGTGCACTCTTCCCCACATGAGGGGTTAGGGTACCCACTTCCCCACATGAATCAGGGTTAGGGTGCACTCTTCCCCACATGAGGGGTTAGGGTACCACTTCCCCACATGAGGGTTGGTTAGGGTGCACTCTTCCCACATGAGGGGTTAGGGTACCCACTTCCCCACATGAGGGTTGGTTAGGGTGCACTCTTCCCCACATGAGGGGTTAGGGTACCCACTTCCCCACATGAATCAGGGTTAGGGTGCACTCTTCCCCACATGAGGGTTAGGGTACCCACTTCCCCACATGAATCAGGTTTAGGGTGCACTCTTCCCCACATGAGGGGTTAGGGTACCCACTTCCCCACATGAATCAGAGTTAGGGTGCACTCTTCCCCACATGAGGGGTTAGGGTACCCACTTCCCCACATGAGGGTTGGTTAGAGTGCACTCTTCCCCACATGAGGGGTTAGGGTACCCACTTCCCCACATGAGGGTTGGTTAGGGTGCACTCTTCCCACATGAGGGGTTAGGGTACCCACTTCCCCACATGAGGGTTGGTTAGGGTGCACTCTTCCCCACATGAGGGGTTAGGGTACCCACTTCCCCACATGAATCAGGTTTAGGGTGCACTCTTCCCCACATGAGGGGTTAGGGTACCTACTTCCCCACATGAGGGTTGGTTAGGGTGCACTCTTCCCCACATGAGGGGTTAGGGTACCCACTTCCCCACATGAGGGTTGGTTAGGGGTGCACTCTTCCCCACATGAGGGGTTAGGGTACCCACTCCCCCACATGAATCAGGGTTAGGGTGCACTCTTCCCCACATGAGGGGTTAGGGTACCCACTTCCCCACATGAGGGTTGGTTAGGGTGCACTCTTCCCCACATGAGGGGTTAGGGTACCCACTTCCCCACATGAATCAGGGTTAGGGTGCACTCTTCCCCACATGAGGGGTTAGGGTACCCACATCCCCACATGAGGGTTGGTTAGGGTGCACTCTTCCCCACATGAGGGGTTAGGGTACCCACTTCCCCATATGAATCAGGGTTAGGGTGCACTCTTCCCCACATGAGGGGTTAGGGTACCCACTTCCCCACATGAATCAGGGTTAGGGTGCACTCTTCCCCACAAGAGGGGTTAGGGTACCCACTTCCCCACATGAATCAGGGTTAGGGTGCACTCTTCCCCACATGAGGGGTTAGTGTACTCACTTCCCCACATGAATCAGAGTTAGGGTGCACTCTTCCCCACATGAGGGGTTAGGGTACCCACTTCCCCACATGAGGGTTGGTTAGGGTACACTCTTCCCCACATGAGGGGTTAGGGTACCCACTTCCCCACATGAGGGTTGGTTAGGGTGCACTCTTCCCCACATGAGGGGTTAGGGTACCCACTTCCCCACATGAATCAGGGTTAGGGTGCACTCTTCCCCACATGAGGGGTTAGGGTACCCACTTCCCCACATGAATCAGGTTTAGGGTGCACTCTTCCCCACATGAGGGGTTAGGGTACCCACTTCCCCACATGAATCAGGGTTAGGGTGCACTCTTCCCCACATGAGGGGTTAGGATACCCACTTCCCCACATGAGGGTTGGTTAGAGTGCACTCTTCCCCACATGAGGGGTTAGGGTACCCACTTCCCCACATGAGGGTTGGTTAGGGTGCACTCTTCCCCACATGAGGGGTTAGGGTACCCACTTCCCCACATGAGGGTTTGTAAGGGTGCACTCTTCCCCACATGAGGGTTTAGGGTACCCACTTCCCCACATGAGGGTTGGTTAGGGTGCACTCTTCCCCACATGAGGGGTTAGGGTACCCACTTCCCCACATGAATCAGGGTTAGGGTGCACTCTTCCCCACATGCGGGGTTAGGGTACCCACTTCCCCACATGAATCAGGGTTAGGGTGCACTCTTCCCCACATGAGGGGTTAGGGTACCCACTTCCCCACATGAAGGTTGGTTAGGATGCACTCTTCCCCACATGAGGGGTTAGGGTACCCACTTCCCCACATGAGGGTTGGTTAGGGTGCACTCTTCCCCACATGAGGGGTTAGGGTACCCACTTCCCGACATGAATCAGGGTTAGGGTGCACTCTTCCCCACATGAGGGGTTAGGGTACCCACTTCCCCACATGAATCAGGATTAGGGTGCACTCTTCCCCACATGAGGGGTTAGGGTACCAACTTCCCCACATGAATCAGGGTTAGGGTGCACTCTTCCCCACATGAGGGGTTAGGGTACCCACTTCCCCACATGAGGGTTGGTTAGGGTGCACTCTTCCCTACATGAGGGGTTAGGGTACCCACTTCCCCACATGAGGGTTGGTTAGGGTGCACTCTTCCACTCATGAGGGGTTAGGGTACCCACTTCCCCACATGAATCAGGGTTAGGGTGCACTCTTCCCCACATGAGGGGTTAGGGTACCCACTTCCCCACATGAGGGTTGGTTAGGATGCACTCTTCCCCACATGAGGGGTTAGGGTACCCACTTCCCCACATGAGGGTTGGTTAGGGTGCACTCTTCCCCACATGAGGGGTTAGGGTACACACTTCCCCACATGAATCAGGGTTAGGGTGCACTCTTCCCCACATGAGGGGTTAGGGTACCCACTTCCCCACATGAATCAGGGTTAGGGTGCACTCTTCCCCACATGAGGGGTTAGGGTACCCACTTCCCCACATGATGGTTGGTTAGGGTGCACTCTTCCCCACATGAGGGGTTAGGGTACCCACTCCCCCACATGAGGGTTGGTTAGGGTGCACTCTTCCCGACATGAGGGGTTAGGGTACCCACTTCCCCACATGAATCAGGGTTAGGGTGCACTCTTCCCCACATGAGGGGTTAGGGTACACACTTCCCCACATGAATCAGGTTTAGGGTGCACTCTTCCCCACATGAGGGGTTAGGGTACCCACTTCCCCACATGAATCAGGGTTAGGGGTGCACTCTTCCCCACATGAGGGGTTAGGGTACCCACTTCCCCACATGAGGGTTGGTAAGGGTGCACTCTTCCCACATGAGGGGTTAGGGTACCCACTTCCCCACATGAATCAGGGTTAGGGTGCACTCTTCCCCACATGAGGGGTTAGGGTACCCACTTCCCCACATGAGGGTTGGTAAGGGTGCACTCTTCCCCACATGAGAGGTTAGGGTGCCCACTTCCCCACATGAGGGTAGGTTAGGGTGCACTCTTCCCCACATGAGGGGTTAGGGTACCCACTTCCCCACATGAGGGTTGGTTAGGGTGCACTCTTCCCCACATGAGGGGTTAGGGTACCCACTTCCCCACATGAATCAGGGTTAGGGTGCACTCTTCCCCACATGAGGGGTTAGGGTACCCACTTCCCCACATGAATCAGGGTTAGGGTGCACTCTTCCCCACATGAGGGGTTAGGGAACCCAGTTCCCCACATGAATCAGGGTTAGGGTGCACTCTTCCCCACATGAGGGGTTAGGGTACCCACTTCCCCACATGAATCAGGGTTAGGGTGCACTCTTCCCCACATGAGGGGTTAAGGTACCCACTTCCCCACATGAATCAGGGTTAGGGTGCACTCTACCCCACATGAGGGGTTAGGGTACCCACTTCCCCACATGAGGGTTGGTTAGGGTGCACTCTTCCCCACATGAGGGGTTAGGGTACCCACTTCCCCACATGAATCAGGGTTAGGGTGCACTCTTCCCCACATGAGGGGTTAGGGTACCCACTTCCCCACATGAATCAGGGTTAGGGTGCACTCTTCCCCACATGAGGGGTTAGGGTACCCACTTCCCCACATGAATCAGGTTTAGGGTGCACTCTTCCCCACATGAGGCGTTAGGGTACCCACTTCCCCACATGAATCAGGGTTAGGGTGCACTCTTCCCCACATGAGGGGTTAGGGTACCCACTTCCCCACATGAATCAGGGTTATGGTGCACTCTTCCCCACATGAGGGGTTAGGGTACCCACTTCCCCACATGAATCAGGGTTAGGGTGCACTCTTCCCCACATGAGGGGTTACGGTACCCACTTCCCCACATGAATCAGGGTTAGGGTGCACTCTTCCCCACATGAGGGGTTAGGGTACCCACTTCCCCACATGAGGGTTGGTTAGGGTGCACTCTTCCCCACATGAGG
Organism: Melopsittacus undulatus; assembly: GCF_012275295.1. Taxonomy (NCBI): domain Eukaryota; kingdom Metazoa; phylum Chordata; class Aves; order Psittaciformes; family Psittaculidae; genus Melopsittacus; species Melopsittacus undulatus. The sequence goes on from NW_022994559.1 coordinate 13,850, forward strand.
GGTTAGGGTACCCACTTCCCCACATGAATCAGGGTTAGGGTGCACTCTTCCCCACATGAGGGGTTAGGGTACCCACTTCCCCACATGAATCAGGGTTAGGGTGCACTCTTCCCCACATGAGGGTTTAGGGTACCCTCTTCCCCACATGAGGGTTGGTTAGGGTGCAATCTTCCCCACATGAGGGGTTAGGGTACCCACTTCCCCACATGAATCAGGTTTAGGGTGCACTCTTCCCCACATGAGGGGTTAGGGTACCCACTTCCCCACATGAATCAGGGTTAGGGTGCACTCTTCCCCACATGAGGGGTTAGGGTACCCACTTCCCCACATGAATCAGGGTTAGGGTGCACTCTTCCCCACATGAGGGGTTAGGGTACCCACTTCCCCACATGAATTCAGGGTTAGGGTGCACTCTTCCCCACATGAGGGGTTAGGGTACCCACTTCCCCACATGAATCAGGGTTAGGGTGCACTCTTCCCCACATGAGGGGTTAGGGTACCCACTTCCCCACATGAGGGTTGCTTAGGATGCACTCTTCCCCACATGAGGGGTTAGGGTACCCACTTCCCCAAATGAGGGTTGGTAAGGGTGCACTCTTCCCCACATGCGGGGTTAGGGTACCCCCTTCCCCACATGATTCAGGATTAGGGTGCACTCTTCCCCACATGAGGGGTTAGGGTACCCACTTCCCCACATGAATCAGGGTTAGGGTGCACTCTTCCCCACATGAGGGGTTAGGGTACCCACTTCCCCACATGAATCAGGATTAGGGTGCACTCTTCCCCACATGAGGGTTTAGGGTACCCACTTCCCCACATGAATCAGGGTTAGGGTGCACTCTTCCCCACATGAGGGGTTAGGGTACCCATTTCCCTACATGAGGGTTGGTTAGGGTGCACTCTTCCCCACATGAGGGTTTAGGGTACCCAGTTCCCCACATGAATGAGGGTTAGGTTGCACTCTTCCCCACATGAGGGGTTAGGGTACCCACTTCCCCACATGAGGGTTGGTTAGGGTGCACTCTTCCCCACATGAGGGGTTAGGGTACCCACTTCCCCACATGAGGGTTGGTTAGGGTGCACTCTTCCCCACATGAGGGGTTAGGGTACCCACTTCCCCACATGAATCAGGTTAGGGTGCACTCTTCCCCACATGAGGGGTTAGGGTACCTACTTCCCCCACATGAGGGTTGGTTAGGGTGCACTCTTCCCCACATGAGGGGTTAGGGTACCCACTTCCCCCACATGAGGGTTGGTTAGGGTGCACTCTTCCCCACATGAGGGGTTAGGGTACCCACTTCCCCACATGAATCAGGTTAGGGTGCACTCTTCCCCACATGAGGGGTTAGGGTACCCACTTCCCCACATGAGGGTTTGGTTAGGGTGCACTCTTCCCCACATGAGGGTTAGGGTACCCACTTCCCTCACATGAATCAGGGTTAGGGTGCACTCTTCCCCACATGAGGGGTTAGGGTACCCACATCCCCACAGGAGGGTTGGTTAGGGTGCACTCTTCCCCACATGAGGGGTTAGGGTACCCACTTCCCCATATGAATCAGGGTTAGGGTGCACTCTTCCCCACATGAGGGGTTAGGGTACCCACTTCCCCACATGAATCAGGGTTAGGGTGCACTCTTCCCCACATGAGGGGTTAGGGTACCCACTTCCCCACATGAATCAGGGTTAGGGTGCACTCTTCCCCACATGAGGGGTTAGTGTACCCACTTCCCCACATGAATCAGGAGTTAGGGTGCACTCTTCCCCACATGAGGGGTTAGGGTACCCACTTCCCCACATGAGGGTTGGTTAGGGTGCACTCTTCCCCACATGAGGGGTTAGGTGTACCCCACTTCCCCACATGAGGGTTGGTTAGGGTGCACTCTTCCCCACATGAGGGGTTAGGGTACCCACTTCCCCACATGAATCAGGGTTAGGGTGCACTCTTCCCCACATGAGGGGTTAGGGTACCCACTTCCCACATGAATCAGGTGTTAGGGTGCACTCTTCCCCACATGAGGGGTTAGGGTACCCACTTCCCCACATGAATCAGGGTTAGGGTGCACTCTTCCCCACATGAGGGGTTAGGGTACCCACTTCCCCACATGAGGGTTGGTTAGGGTGCACTCTTCCCCACATGAGGGGTTAGGGTACCCACTTCCCCACATGAGGGTTGGTTAGGGTGCACTCTTCCCCACATGAGGGGTTTAGGGTACCCACTTCCCCACATGCATCAGGGTTAGGGTGCACTCTTCCCCACATGAGGGTTAGGGTACCCACTTCCCCACATGAATCAGGGTTAGGGTGCACTCTTCCCCACATGAGGGGTTAGGGTACCCACTTCCCCACATGAGGGTTGGTTAGGGTGCACTCTTCCCCACATGAGGGGTTAGGGTACCCACTTCCCCACATGAAGGGTTGGTTAGGGTGCACTCTTCCCCACATGAGGGGTTAGGGTACCCACTTCCCCACATGAATCAGGGTTAGGGTGCACTCTTCCCCACATGAGGGGTTAGGGTACCTACTTCCCCACATGAGTCAGTTGGTTAGGGTGCACTCTTCCCCACATGAGGGGTTAGGGTACCCACTTCCCCACATGAGGGTTGGTTAGGGTGCACTCTTCCCCACATGAGGGGTTAGGGTACCCACTTCCCCACATGAATCAGGGTTTAGGGTGCACTCTTCCCCACATGAGGGGTTAGGGTACCCACTTCCCCACATGAGGGTTGGTTAGGGTGCACTCTTCCCCTACATGAGGGTTTAGGGTACCCACTTCCCCACATGAATCAGGGTGTTAGGGTGCACTCTTCCCCACATGAGGGGTTCAGGGTACCCACATCCCCACATGAGGGTTTGGTTAGGGTGCACTCTTCCCCACATGAGGGGTTAGGGTACCCACTTCCCCACTATGAATCAGGGTTTAGGGTGCACTCTTCCCCACATGAGGGGTTAGGGTACCCACTTCCCCCACATGAATCAGGGTTAGGGTGCACTCTTCCCCACATGAGGGGTTAGGGTACCCACTTCCCCACATGAATCAGGGTTAGGGTGCACTCTTCCCCACATGAGGGGTTAGGGTACCACTTCCCCACATGAATCAGGGTTTAGGGTGCACTCTTCCCCCACATGAGGGGTTAGGGTACCCACTTCCCCACATGAATCAGGTTAGGGTGCACTCTTCCCCACATGAGGGGTTAGGGTACCCACTTCCCCACATGAAGGTTGGTTAGGGTGCACTCTTCCCCACATGAGGGGTTAGGGTACCCACTTCCCCACATGAATCAGGGTTTAGGGTGCACTCTTCCCCACATGAGGGGTTAGGGTACCCACTTCCCCACATGAATCAGGGTTAGGGTGCACTCTTCCCCACATGAGGGGTTAGGGTACCCACTTCCCCACATGAATCAGGGTTAGGGTTGCACTCTTCCCCACATGAGGGGTTAGGGTACCCACTTCCCCACATGAATCAGGGTTAGGGTGCCACTCTTCCCCACATGAGGGGTTAGGGTACCCACTTCCCCACATGAGGGTTGGTTAGGGTGCACTCTTCCCCACATGAGGGGTTAGGGTACCCACTTCCCCACATGAAGGTTCAGGTTAGGGTGCACTCTTCCCCACATGAGGGGTTAGGGTACCCACTTCCCCACATGAGGGTTGGTTAGGGTGCACTCTTCCCCACATGAGGGGTTAGGGTACCCACTTCCCCACATGAGGTCATGGTTAGGGTGCACTCTTCCCCACATGAGGGGTTAGGGTACCCACTTCCCCACATGAATCAGGGTTAGGGTGCACTCTTCCCCACATGAGGGGGTTAGGGTACCCACTTCCCCACATGAATCAGGGTTTAGGGTGCACTCTTCCCCACATGAGGGGTTAGGGTACCCACTTCCCCACATGAAGGGTTAGGGTTAGGGTGCACTCTTCCCCACATGAGGGGTTAGGGTACCCACTTCCCCACATGAATCAGGGTTAGGGTGCACTCTTCCCCACATGAGGGGTTAGGGTACCCACTTCCCCACATGAGGGTTGGTTAGGGTGCACTCTTCCCCACATGAGGGGTTAGGGTACCCACTTCCCCACATGAATCAGGGTTAGGGTGCACTCTTCCCCACATGAGGGGTTAGGGTACCCACTTCCCCACATGAATCAGGGTTAGGTGTGCACTCTTCCCCACATGAGAGGGTTAGGGTACCCACTTCCCCACATGAAATCAGGTTTAGGGTGCACTCTGCCCCACATGAGGGGTTAGGGTACCCACTTTCCCCAACATGAGTAGTTGGTTAGGGTGCACTCTTCCCCACATGAGGGGTTAGGGTACCCACTTCCCCACATGAGGGCTTGGTTATGGTGCATTCTTCCCACATGAGGGGTTAGGGTACCCACTTCCCACATGAATCAGGGTTAGGGTGCACTCTTCCCCACATGAGGGGTTAGGGTACCCACTTCCCACATGAATCAGGGTTAGGGTGCACTCTTCCCCACATGAGGGGTTAAGGGTACCACTTCCCCACATGATCAGGGTTGGTGGTCACTCTTCCCCACATGAGGGTTTAGGGTACCCACTTCCCCAATGAATCAGGTTGGTTAGGGTGCACTCTTCCCCACATGAGGGGTTAGGGTACCCACTTCCCCACATGAAGTCGGGTTAGGGTGCACTCTTCCCCACATGAGGGGTTAGGGTACCCACTTCCCCACATGAGGGTTGGTTAGGGTGCACTCTTCCCCACATGAGGGGTTAGGGTACCCACTTCCCCACATGAAGGGTCAGGGTTAGGGTGCACTCTTCCCCATGAGGGGTTAGGGTACCCACTTCCCCACATGAGGGGTTGGTTAGGGTGCACTCTTCCCCACATGAGGGGTTAGGGTACCCACTTCCCCACATGAATCAGGGTTAGGGTGCACTCTTCCCCACATGAGGGGTTAGGGTACCCACTTCCCCACATGAATCAGGGTTAGGGTGCACTCTTTCCCCACATGAGGGGTTAGGGTACCACTTCCCCACATGAATCAGGGTTAGGGTGCACTCTTCCCCACATGAGGGGTTAGGGTACCCACTTCCCCACATGAATCAGGGTTAGGGTGCACTCTTCCCCACATGAGGGGTTAGTGTACCCACTTCCCCACATGAGGGTTGGTTAGGGTGCACTCTTCCCCACATGAGGGGTTAGGGTACCCACTTCCCCACATGAAGGGTTGTTCGGGTGCACTCTTCCCCACATGAGGGGTTTAGGGTACCCACTTCCCCACATGAATCAGGGTTAGGGTGCACTCTCCCCACATGAGGGGTTTAGGGTACCCACTTCCCCACATGAATCAGGGTTAGGGTGCACTCTTCCCCACATGAGGGGTTAGGGTACCCACTTCCCCACATGAATCAGATGTTAGGGTGCACTCTTCCCCACATGAGGGCGTTAGGGTACCCACTTCCCCACATGAGCGTTGGTTAGGGTGCACTCTTCCCCACATGAGGGGTTAGGGTACCCACTTCCCCACATGAATCAGGGTTAGGGTGCACTCTTCCCCACATGAGGGGTTAGGGTACCCACTTCCCCACATGAAGTCATGGTTAGGGTGCACTCTTCCCCACATGAGGGGTTAGGGTACCCACTTCCCCACATGAATCAGGTTTAGGGTGCACTCTTCCCCCACATGAGGGGTTAGGGTACCCACTTCCCCACATGAATCAGTTGGTTAGGGTGCACTCTTCCCCACATGAGGGGTTAGGGTACCCACTTCCCCACATGAATCAGGTGGTTAGGGTGCACTCTTCCCCACATGAGGGGTTAGGGTACCCACTTCCCCACATGAGGGTTGGTTAGGGTGCACTCTTCCCCACATGAGGGGTTAGGGTACCCACTTCCCCACATGAATCAGGGTTAGGGATGCACTCTTCCCCACATGAGGGGTTAGGGTACCCACTTCCCCACATGAAGGGTTGGTTAGGGTGCACTCTTCCCCACATGAGGGGTTATGGGTACCCACTTCCCCACAAGAATCAGGGTTAGGTGCACTCTTCCCCACATGAGGGGTTAGGGTACCCACTTCCCCACATGAATCAGGGTTAGGGTGCACTCTTCCCCACATGAGGGGTTAGGGTACCCACTTCCCCACATGGGATATGGTTAGGGATGCACTCTTCCCCACATGAGGGGTTAGTGGTACCCACTTCCCCACCATGAATCAGGTTAGGGTTGCACTCTTCCCCACATGAGGGGTTAGGGTTACCACACTTCCCCACATGAGGTTGGTTAGGGTGCACTCTTCCCCACATGAGGGTTAGGGTACCCACTTCCCCACATGAATCAGTGGTTAGGGTGCACTCTTCCCCACATGAGGGGTTAGGGTACCCACTTCCCCACATGAAATCAGGTTAGGGTGCACTCTTCCCCACATGAGGGGTTAGGGTACCCACTTCCCCACATGAAGTCAGTGGTTAGGGTGCACTCTTCCCCACATGAGGGGTTAGGGTACCCACTTCCCCACATGAATCAGGGTTAGGGTGCACTCTTCCCCACATGAGGGGTTAGGGTACCCACTTCCCCACATGAATCAGGGTTAGGGTGCACTCTTCCCCACATGAGGGTTAGGGTACCCACTTCCCCACATGAATCAGGTTGGTTAGGGTGCACTCTTCCCCACATGAGGGGTTAGGGTACCCACTTCCCCACATGAGGGTTGGTTAGGGTGCACTCTTCCCCACATGAGGGGTTAGGGTACCCACTTCCCCACAATGAGGGTTGTTAGGGTGCACTCTTCCCACATGAGGGGTTAGGGTACCCCTTCCCCACATGAATCAGGGTTGGTTAGGGTGCACTCTTCCCCACATGAGGGGTTAGGGTACCCACTTCCCCACATGAATCAGGGTTAGGGTGCACTCTTCCCCACATGAGGGGTTAGGGTACCCCAGTTCCCCACATGAATCAGGGTTAGGGTGCACTCTTCCCCACATGAGGGGTTAGGGTACCCACTTCCCCACATGAAGGGTTGGTTAGGGTGCACTCTTCCCCACATGAGGGGTTAGGGTACCCACTTCCCCACATGATGGTGGTTAGGGTGCACTCTTCCCCACATGAGGGGTTAGGGTACCCACTTCCCCACATGAGGGTTGGTTAGGGTGCACTCTTCCCCACATGAGGGGTTAGGGTACCCACTTCCCCACATGGAATCAGGTTAGGGTGCACTCTTCCCCACATGAGGGGTTAGGGTAACCCACTTCCCCACATGAGGGTTGGTTAGGGTGCACTCTTCCCCACATGAGGGGTTAGGGTACCCACTTCCCCACATGAGGGTTCGGTTAGGGTGCACTCTTCCCCACATGAGGGTTAGGGGTACCCACTTCCCCACATGAATCAGGGTTAGGGTGCACTCTTCCCCACATGAGGGGTTAGGGTACCCACTTCCCCACATGAGGTCTGGTTAGGGTGCACTCTTCCCCACATGAGGGGTTAGGGTACCCACTTCCCCACATGAATCAGGTGTTAGGGTGCACTCTTCCCCACATGAGGGGTTAGGGTACCCACTTCCCCACATGAATCAGGGTTAGGGTGCACTCTTCCCCACATGAGGGGTTAGGGTTACCCACTTCCCCACATGAATCAGGGTTAGGGTGCACTCTTCCCCACATGAGGGGTTAGGGTACACCACTTCCCCACATGAATCAGGTTAGGGTGCACTCTTCCCCACATGAGGGGTTAGGGTACCCCACTTCCCCACATGAATCAGGGTTAGGGTGCACTCTTCCCCACATGAGGGGTTAGGGTACCCACTTCCCCACATGAAGGGTTGGTTTAGGGTGCACTCTTCCCCACATGAGGGGTTAGGGTACCCACTTCCCCACATGAATCGTTGGTTAGGGTGCACTCTTCCCCACATGAGGAGGTTAGGGTACCCACTTCCCCACATGAAGGGTTGTGTAAGGGTGCACTCTTCCCCACATGAGGGTTTAGGGTTACCCCACTTTCCCCACATGAGGGTATGGTTAGGGTGCACTCTTCCCCACATGAGGGGTTAGGGTACCCACTTCCCCACATGAAGGGTCAGGTTAGGGTGCACTCCTTCCCCACATGAGGGGTTAGGGTACCCACCTTCCCCACATGAATCAGGGTTAGGGTGCACTCTTCCCCACATGAGGGGTTAGGGTACCCACTTCCCCACATGAATCAGGGTTAGGGTGCACTCTTCCCACATGAGGGGTTAGGGTACCCACTTCCCCACATGAATCGGGTTTAGGGTGCACTCTTCCCCACATGAGGGGTTAGGGTACCCACTTCCCCACATGAATCAGGGTTAGGGTGCACTCTTCCCCACATGAGGGGTTAGGGTACCCACTTCCCCACATGAGGGTTGGTTAGGGTGCACTCTTCCCCACATGAGGGGTTAGGGTACCCACTTCCCCACATGAATCAGGGTTAGGGTGCACTCTTCCCCACATGAGGGGTTAGGGTACCCACTTCCCCACATGAATCGGTTAGGTGCACTCTTCCCCACATGAGGGGTTAGGGTACCCACTTCCCCACATGAATCAGGGTTAGGGTGCACTCTTCCCCACATGAGGGTTAGGGTACCCACTTCCCCACATGAATCAGGTTAGGGTGCACTCTTCCCCACATGAGGGGTTAGGGTACCCACTTCCCCACATGAATCAGGGTTAGGGTGCACTCTTCCCCACATGAGGGGTTAGGGTACCCACTTCCCCACATGAATCAGGGTTAGGGTGCACTCTTCCCCACATGAGGGGTTAGGGTACCCACTTCCCCACATGAATCAGGTTAGGGTGCACTCTTCCCCACATGAGGGGTTAGGGTACCCACTTCCCCACATGAATTGGGTTAGGGTGCACTCTTCCCCACATGAGGGGTTAGGGTACCCACTTCCCCACATGAATCAGGGTTAGGGTGCACTCTTCCCCCATGAGGGGTTAGGGTACCCACTTCCCCACATGAATCAGGTTAGGGTGCACTCTTCCCCACATGAGGGGTTTAGGGTACCCACTTCCCACATGAGGGTTGGTTAGGGTGCACTCTCCCCACATGAGGGTTAGGGTACCCACTTCCCCACATGAATCAGGTTTAGGGTGCACTCTTCCCCACATGAGGGGTTAGGGTACCCACTTCCCCACATGAATCAGGTTAGGGTGCACTCTTCCCCACATGAGGGGTTAGGGTACCCACTTCCCCACATGAATCAGGGTTAGGGTGCACTCTTCCCCACATGAGGGTTGGGTACCCACTTCCCCACATGAATCAGGGTTAGGTGCACTCTTCCCCACATGAGGGGTTAGGGTACCCACTTCCCCACATGAATCAGGGTTAGGGTGCACTCTTCCCCACATGAGGGGTTAGGGTACCCACTTCCCCACAGGAGGGTTGGTTAGGGTGCACTCTTCCCCACATGAGGGGTTAGGGTACCCACTTCCCCACATGAGGGTTGTTAGGGTGCACTCTTCCCCACATGAGGGGTTAGGGTACCCACTTCCCCACATGAATCAGGGTTAGGGTGCACTCTTCCCCACATGAGGGGTTAGGGTACCCACTTCCCCACATGATCAGGGTTAGGGTGCACTCTTCCCACATGAGGGGTTAGGGTACCCACTTCCCCACATGAATCAGGGTTAGGGTGCACTCTTCCCCACATGAGGGGTTAGGGTACCCACTTCCCCACATGAGGGTTGGTTAGGGTGCACTCTTCCCCACCTGAGGGGTTAGGGTACCCACTTCCCCACATGAATCAGGGTTAGGGTGCACTCTTCCCCACATGAGGGTTAGGGTACCCACTTCCCCACATGAATCAGGTTTAGGGTGCACTCTTCCCCACATGAGGGTTAGGGTACCCACTTCCCCACATGAATCAGGGTTAGGGTGCACTCTTCCCACATGAGGGTTAGGGTACCCACTTCCCCACATGAATCAGGGTTAGGGTGCACTCTTCCCCACATGAGGGGTTAGGGTACCCACTTCCCCACATGAATCAGGTTTAGGGTGCACTCTTCCCCACATGAGGGTTTAGGGTACCCACTTCCCCACATGAGGGTTGGTTAGGGTGCACTCTTCCCCACATGAGGGTTAGGGTACCCACTTCCCCACATGAGGGTGGTTAGGGTGCACTCTTCCCCACATGAGGGGTTAGGGTACCCACTTCCCCACATGAATCAGGGTTAGGGTGCACTCTTCCCCACATGAGGGGTTAGGGTACCCACTCCCCACATGAATCAGGGTTAGGGTGCACTCTTCCCACATGAGGGTTTAGGGTACCCACTTCCCCACATAATCAGTTTTAGGGTGCACTCTTCCCCACATGAGGGGTTAGGGTACCCACTTCCCCACATGAGGGTTGGTTAGGGTGCACTCTTCCCCACATGAGGGGTTAGGGTACCCACTTCCCCACATGACTCAGGGTTAGGGTGCACTCTTCCCCACATGAGGGGTTAGGGTACCCACTTCCCCACATGAATCAGGGTTAGGGTGCACTCTTCCCCACATGAGGGGTTAGGGTACCCACTTCCCCACATGAATCAGGGTTAGGGTGCACTCTTCCCCACATGAGGGGTTAGGGTACCCACTTCCCCACATGAATCAGGGTTAGGGTGCACTCTTCCCCACATGAGGGTTAGGGTACCCACTTCCCCACATGAATCAGGGTTAGGGTGCACTCTTCCCCACATGAGGGGTTAGGGTACCCACTTTCCCACATGAATCAGTGTTAGGGTGCACTCTTCCCCACATGAGGGGTTAGGGTACCCACTTCCCCACATGAATCAGGGTTAGGGTGCACTCTTCCCCACATGAGGGGTTAGGGTACCACTTCCCCACATGAATCAGGGTTAGGGTGCACTCTTCCCCACATGAGGGGTTAGGGTACCCACTTCCCCACATGAATCGGGTTAGGGTGCACTCTTCCCCACATGAGGGGTTAGGGTACCCACTTCCCCACATGAGGGTTGTTAGGGTGCACTCTTCCCCACATGAGGGGTTAGGGTACCCACTTCCCCACAGGTTGGTTAGGGTGCACTCTTCCCCACATGAGGGGTTAGGGTACCCACTTCCCCACATGAATCAGGGTAGGGTGCACTCTTCCCCCATGAGGGGTTAGGGTACCCACTTCCCCACATGAATCAGGGTTAGGGTGCACTCTTCCCCACATGAGGGTTAGGGTACCCACTTCCCACATGAGGTCAGGTTAGGGTGCACTCTTCCCCACATGAGGGGTTAGGGTACCCACTTCCCCACATGAATCAGGGTTAGGGTGCACTCTTCCCCACATGAGGGGTTAGGGTACCCACTTCCCACATGAGGGTTGGTTAGGGTGCACTCTTCCCCACATGAGGGGTTAGGGTACCCACTTCCCCACATGAATCAGGGTTAGGGTGCACTCTTCCCCACATGAGGGGTTAGGGTACCCACTTCCCACATGAATCAGGGTTAGGGTGCACTCTTCCCCACATGAGGGGTTAGGGTACCCACTTCCCCACATGAGGGTTGGTTAGGGTGCACTCTTCCCCACATGAGGGGTTAGGGTACCCACTTCCCCACATGAATCAGGGTTAGGGTGCACTCTTCCCCACATGAGGGGTTAGGGTACCCACTTCCCCACATGGGGTTGTTAGGGTGCACTCTTCCCCACATGAGGGGTTAGGGTACCCACTTCCCCACATGAGGTTGGTTAGGGTGCACTCTTCCCCACATGAGGGGTTAGGGTACCCACTTCCCCACATGAATCAGGGTTAGGGTGCACTCTTCCCCACATGAGGGGTTAGGGTACCCACTTCCCCACATGAATCAGGGTTAGGTGCACTCTTCCCCACATGAGGGGTTAGGGTACCCACTTCCCCACATGAATCAGGGTTAGGGTGCACTCTTCCCCACATGAGGGGTTAGGGTACCCACTTCCCCACATGAGGTTGGTTAGGGTGCACTCTTCCCCACATGAGGGGTTAGGGTACCCACTTCCCCACATGAATCAGGGTTAGGGTGCACTCTTCCCCACATGAGGGGTTAGGGTACCCACTTCCCCACATGAATCAGGGTTAGGGTGCACTCTTCCCCACATGAGGGTTTAGGGTACCCACTTCCCCACATGAATCAGGTTAGGGTGCACTCTTCCCCACATGAGGGGTTAGGGTACCCACTTCCCCACATGAATCAGGGTTAGGGTGCACTCTTCCCCACATGAGGGTTTAGGGTACCCACTTCCCCACATGAATCAGGGTTAGGGTGCACTCTTCCCCACATGAGGGGTTAGGGTACCCACTTCCCCACATGAGGGTTGGTTAGGTGCACTCTTCCCCACATGAGGGGTTAGGGTACCCACTTCCCCACATGAGGGTTGGTTAGGGTGCACTCTTCCCCACATGAGGGGTTAGGGTACCCACTTCCCCACATGAATCAGGGTTAGGGTGCACTCTTCCCCACATGAGGGTTTAGGGTACCCACTTCCCCACATGAATCAGGTTAGGGTGCACTCTTCCCCACATGAGGGGTTAGGGTACCCACTTCCCCACATGATCAGGGTTAGGGTGCACTCTTCCCCACATGAGGGGTTAGGGTACCCACTTCCCCACATGAATCAGGGTTAGGGTGCACTCTTCCCCACATGAGGGGTTAGGGTACCCACTTCCCCACATGAATCAGGTTAGGGTGCACTCTTCCCCACATGAGGGGTTAGGGTACCCACTTCCCCACATGAATCAGGGTTAGGGTGCACTCTTCCCCACATGAGGGGTTAGGGTACCCACTTCCCCACATGAATCAGGTTAGGGTGCACTCTTCCCCACATGAGGGGTTAGGGTACCCACTTCCCCACATGAATCAGGGTTAGGGTGCACTCTTCCCCACATGAGGGGTTAGGGTACCCACTTCCCCACATGAGGGTTGGTTAGGGTGCACTCTTCCCCACATGAGGGGTTAGGGTACCCACTTCCCCACATGATCAGGGTTAGGGTGCACTCTTCCCCACATGAGGGGTTAGGGTACCCACTTCCCCACATGAATCAGGGTTAGGGTGCACTCTTCCCCACATGAGGGGTTAGGGTACCCACTTCCCCCATGAAATCAGGTTAGGGTGCACTCTTCCCCACATGAGGGGTTAGGGTACCCACTTCCCCACATGAATCAGGGTTAGGTGCACTCTTCCCCACATGAGGGGTTAGGGTACCCACTTCCACATGAGGGTTGGTTAGGGTGCACTCTTCCCCACATGAGGGGTTAGGGTACCCACTTCCCCACATGAGGGTTGGTTAGGGTGCACTCTTCCCCACATGAGGGGTTAGGGTACCCACTTCCCCACATGAATCAGGTTAGGGTGCACTCTTCCCCACATGAGGGGTTAGGGTACCCACTTCCCCACATGAATCAGGGTTAGGGTGCACTCTTCCCCACATGAGGGGTTAGGGTACCCACTTCCCCACATGAGGGTTGGTGGGTGCACTCTTCCCCACATGAGGGTTAGGGTACCCACTTCCCCACATGAATCAGGGTTAGGGTGCACTCTTCCCCACATGAGGGGTTAGGGTACCCACTTCCCCACATGAGGGTTGGTTAGGGTGCACTCTTCCCACATGAGGGGTTAGGGTACCCCTTCCCCACATGAATCAGGGTTAGGGTGCACTCTTCCCCACATGAGGGGTTAGGGTACCCACTTCCCCACATGAATCAGGTTAGGGTGCACTCTTCCCCACATGAGGGTTTAGGTACCCACTTCCCCACATGAGGTTGGTTTTAGGGTGCACTCTTCCCACATGAGGGGTTAGGGTACCCACTTCCCCACATGATCAGGGTTAGGGTGCACTCTTCCCCACATGAGGGTTAGGGTACCCACTTCCCCACATGAGGGTTGGTAGGGGTGCACTCTTCCCCACATGAGGGGTTAGGGTACCCTTCCCCACATGAATCAGGGTTAGGGTGCACTCTTCCCCACATGAGGGTTAGGGTACCCACTTCCCCACATGATCAGGTTTAGGGTGCACTCTTCCCCACATGAGGGGTTAGGGTACCCACTTCCCCACATGAATCAGGGTTAGGGTGCACTCTTCCCCACATGAGGGGTTAGGGTACCCACTTCCCCACATGAAGGTTGGTTAGGGTGCACTCTTCCCCACATGAGGGGTTAGGTACCCACTTCCCACATGAATCAGGGTGGGTGCACTCTTCCCCACATGAGGGGTTAGGGTACCCACTTCCCCACATGAATCAGGTTAGGGTGCACTCTTCCCCACATGAGGGGTTAGGGTACCCCACTTCCCCACATGAGGGTTGGTTAGGGTGCACTCTTCCCCACATGAGGGGTTAGGGTACCCACTTCCCCACATGAGGGTTGGTTAGGGTGCACTCTTCCCCACATGAGGGTTAGGGTACCCACTTCCCCACATGAATGTTGGTTAGGGTGGCACACTCTTCCCCACATGAGGGGTTAGGGTACCCACTCCCCACATGAGTCGGGTTAGGGTGCACTCTTCCCCACATTAGGGGTTAGGGTACCCACTTCCCCACATGAATCAGGGTTAGGGTGCACTCTTCCCCACGATGAGGGGGTTAGTGTACCCACTTCCCCACATGAGGTGGGTTAGGGTGCCTCTTCCCACATGAGGGGTTAGGGTACCCACTTCCCCACATGAATCAGGGTTAGGGTGCACTCTTCCCACATGAGGGGTTGGGTAACCCACTTCCCCAGCATGAATCAGGGTTAGGGTGCACTCTTCCCCACATGAGGGGTTAGGGTACCCACTTCCCCACATGAAGGTCAGGGTTAGGATGCACTCTTCCCCACATGAGGGGTTAGGGGTACCCACTTCCCCACATGAATCAGGGTTAGGGTGCACTCTTCCCTAACATGAGGGGTTAGGGTACCCACTTCCCCACATGAATCAGGGTTAGGGTGCACTCTTCCCCACCATGAGGGGTTAGGGTACCCACGTCCCCAGCATGAATCAGGGGTTAGGGTGCACTCCTTCCCACATGAGGGGTTAGGGTACCCACTTCCCCCACATGAGGGTTGGTTAGGATGCACTCTTCCCCACATGAGGGGTTAGGGTACCCACTTCCCCACATGAGCGTTGCTTAGGGTGCACTCTTCCCCACATGAGGGGTTAGTGGTACCCACTTCCCCACATGACGGGTTGGTTAGGGTGCACTCTTTCCCCACATGAGGGGTTAGGGACCCACTTCCCCACATGAATCAGGAATTAGGGTGCACTCTTCCCCACATGAGGGGTTAAGGGTACCCAATTCCCCACATGAAGGTCAGGGTTAGGGTGCACTCTTCCCCACATGAGGGGTAGGGTACCCACTTCCCCACATGGGAATCAGGTTAGGGTGCACTCTTCCCCAACATGAGGGGTTAGGGTACCCACTTCCCCACATGGAGGTTGGTTAGGGTGCCTCTTCCCCACTGAGGGGTTAGGGTACCCACTTCCCCACATGAGGTTCATGGTTAGGTGCACTCTTCCCCACATGAGGGGTTAGGTACCCACTTCCCCACATGAATCAGGATTAGGGTGATGCACTCTTCCCCACATGAGGGGTTAGGGTACCCACTTCCCCACATGAATCAGGGTTTAGGGTGCACTCTTCCCCACATGAGGGGTTAGGGTACCCACTTCCCCACATGAGGTTCAGGTTAGGGGTGCACTCTTCCCCACATGAGGGGGTTAGGGTACCCACTTCCCCACATGAGGTTCAGGTTAGGGTGCACTCTTCCCCACATGAGAGGGTTAGGGTACCCACTTCCCCACATGAATCGGTTGGTTAGGTGCACTCTTCCCCACATGAGGGGTTAGGGTACCCACTTCCCCACATGAATCAGGGTTAGGGTGCACTCTTCCCCACATGAGGGGTTAGGGTACCCACTTCCCCACATGAATCAGGGTTAGGGTGCACTCTTCCCCACATGAGGGAGTTAGGGTACCCACTTCCCCACATGAATCAGGGTTAGGGTGCACTCTTCCCCACATGATGGGTTAGGGTACCCACTTCCCACATGAGGGTTGGTTAGGGTGCACTCTTCCCACATGAGGGGTTAGGGTACCCACTTCCCCACATGAGGGTTGTTTAGGGTGCACTCTTCCCCACATGAGGGGTTAGGGTACCCACTTCCCCACATGAATCAGGGTTAGGGTGCACTCTTCCCCACATGAGGGGTTAGGGTACCCACTTCCCCACATGAGGGTTGGTTTAGGGTGCACTCTTCCCCACATGAGGGGTTAGGGTACCCACTTTCCCCACATGAAGGTGGTTAGGGTGCACTCTTCCCCACATGAGGGGTTAGGGTACCCACTTCCCCACATGAGGTTGGTTAGGGTGCACTCTTCCCCACATGAGGGGTTAGGGTACCCACTTCCCCACATGAGGGTTGGTTTAGGGTGCACTCTTCCCCACATGAGGGGTTAGGGTACCACTTCCCCACATGAGGGTGTGGTTAGGGTGCACTCTTCCCCACATGAGGGGTTAGGGTACCCACTTCCCCACATGAATCAGGGTTAGGTGCACTCTTCCCCACATGAGGGGTTAGGGTACCCACTTCCCCACATGAATCAGGGGTTAGGGTGCACTCTTCCCCACATGAGGGGTAGTAGGGTACCCACTTCCCCACATGAATCAGGGTTAGGGTGCACTCTTCCCCACATGAGGGGTTAGGGTACCCACTTCCCCAGCATGAATCAGGGTTAGGGTGCACTCTTCCCCACATGAGGGGTTAGGGTAACCCACTTCCCCACATGAAGCAGTGGTTAGGGTGCACTCTTCCCCACATGAGGGGTTAGGGTACCCACTTCCCCACAATGAATCAGGGTTAGGGTGCACTCTTCCCCACATGAGGGGTTATGGGTACCCACTTCCCCACATGAAGGGTTGGTTAGGGTGCACTCTTCCCCACATGAGGGGTTAGGGGTACCCACTTCCCCACTTAGGGTTGGTTAGGGGTCACTCTTCCCCACATGAGGGGTTAGGGTACCACTTCCCCACATGATGTCTGGTTAGGGTGCACTCTTCCCCACATGAGGGGTTAGGGGGACCCACTTCCCCACATGAATGCAGGGTTAGGGTGCACTCTTCCCCACATGAGGGGTTAGGGTACCCACTTCCCACATGAGGTGTTGGTTAGGGTGCACTCTTCCCCACATGAGGGGTTAGGGTACCCACTTCCCCACATGAAGCAGGTGGTTAGGGTGCACTCTTCCCCCATGATGGGTTAGGGTACCCACTTCCCCACATGAGGGTCAGGGTTAGGGTGGCACTCTTCCCCACATGAGGGGTTAGGGTACCCCTTCCCCCCATGAATCAGGGTTAGGGTGCACTCTTCCCCACATGAGGGGTTAGGGTACCCACTTCCCCCACATGAAGGGTTGGTTAGGGTGCACTCTTCCCCACATGAGGGGTTAGGGTACCCACTTCCCCACATGAGGGTTGGTTAGGGTGCACTCTTCCCCACATGAGGGGTTAGGGTACCCACTTCCCCACATGAATCAGGGTTAGGGTGCACTCTTCCCCACATGAGGGGTTAGGGTACCCACTTCCCCACATGAATCAGGGATTAGGGTGCACTCTTCCCCACATGAGGGGGTTAGGTGTACCCACTTCCCCACATGAGGGTTGGTTAGGGTGCACTCTTCCCCACATGAGGGGTTAGGGTACCCACTTCCCCACATGAGTGTTGGTTAGGGTGCACTCTTCCCCACATGAGGGGTTAGGGTACCCACTTCCCCACATGAAGGTCAGGTTTAGGGTGCACTCTCCCACATGAGGGGTTAGGGTACCCACTTCCCCACATGAATCAGGAGTTAGGTGCACTCTTCCCCACATGAGGGGTTAGGGTACCCACTTCCCCACATGAGTCAGGTTAGGGTGCACTCTTCCCCACATGAGGGGTTAGGGTACCCACTTCCCCACATGAAGGGTTGGTTAGGGTGCACTCTTCCCCACATGAGGGGTTAGGGTACCCACTTCCCCAACATGAGGTTGGTTAGGATGCACTCTTCCCCACATGAGGGTTTAGGGTACCCACTTCCCCACATGAATCAGGGTTAGGGTGCACTCTTCCCCACATGAGGGGTTAGGGTACCCACTTCCCCACATGAGGGTTCGTAAGGGTGCACTCTTCCCCACATGAGGGGTTAGGGTACCCCTTCCCCACATGAATCAGGGTTAGGGTGCACTCTTCCCTACATGAGGGGGTTAGGGTACCCACTTCCCACATGAATCAGGGTTAGGGTGCACTCTCCCCACATGAGGGTTAGGGTACCCACTTCCCCACAATGATCAGGGTTAGGGTGCACTCTTCCCCACATGAGGGGTTAGGGTACCCACTTCCCCCACATGAGGTTAGGTTAGGAGTGCACTCTTCCCCACATGAGGGGTTAGGGTACCCACTTCCCCACATGAATCAGGGTTAGGGTGCACTCTTCCCCCATGAGGGGTTAGGGTACCCACTTCCCCACATGAATCAGGGTTAGGGTGCACTCTTTCCCCACATGAGGGGTTAGGGTACCCACTTCCCCACATGAATCAGGGTTTCGGGTGCACTCTTCCCCACATGAGGGGTTAGGGTACCCACTTCCCACATGAATCAGGGTTTAGGGTGCACTCTTCCCACATGAGGGGTTAGGGTACCCACTTCCCACATGAAGTCAGGGTTAGGGTGCACTCTTCCCCACATGAGGGGTTAGGGTACCCACTTCCCCACATGAGGTCAGGGTTAGGGGTGCACTCTTCCCCACATGAGGGGTTAGGGTACCCACTTCCCCACATGAATCAGGGTTAGGGTGCACTCTTCCCCACATGAGGGGTTAGGGTACCCACTTCCCCACATGAATCAGGGTTAGGGTGCACTCTTCCCCACATGAGGGGTTAGGGTACCCACTTCCCCACATGAATCAGGGTTAGGGTGCACTCTTCCCCACATGAGGGGTTAGGGTACCCACTTCCCCACATGAGGGTTGGTTAGGGTTGCACTCTTCCCACATGAGGGGTTAGGGTACCCACTTCCCCACATGAGTCGTGGTTAGGGTGCACTCTTCCCCACATGAGGGGTTAGGGTACCCACTTCCCCACATGAATCAGGGTTAGGGTGCACTCTTCCCCACATGAGGGGTTAGGGTACCCCCTTCCCCACATGAGCGGTGGTTAGGGTGCACTCTTCCCCACATGAGGGGTTAGGGTACCCACTTCCCCACATGAATCAGGGTTAGGGTGCACTCTTCCCCACATGAGGGGTTAGGGTACCCACTTCCCCACATGAAATCAGGGTTAGGGTGCACTCTTCCCCACATGAGGGGTTAGGGGTACCCACTTCCCACAATGAATCAGGGTTAGGGTGCCTCTTCCCAACATGAGGGGTTAGGGTACCCACTTCCCCACATGAGGTAGGGTTAGGGTGCACTCTTCCCCACATGAGGGGTTAGGGTACCCACTTCCCCACATGAGGGTTGGTTAGGGTGCACTCTTCCCCACATGAGGGGTTAGGGTACCCACGTTCCCCACATGAAGTTCAGGGTTAGGGTGCACTCTTCCCCACATGAGGGGTTAGGTAACCCACTTCCCCACATGAATCAGGGATTAGGGTGCACTCTTCCCCACATTGAGGGGTTAGGGTACCCACTTCCCCACATGAATCAGGGTTAGGGTGCACTCTTCCCCACATGAGGGGTTAGGGTAACCACTTCCCCACATGAATCAGGGTTAGGGTGCACTCTTCCCCACATGAGGGGTTAGGGGTACCCACTTCCCCACATGAGGGTTCAGGGTTAGGGTGCACTCTTCCCCACATGAGGGGTTAGGGTACCCACTTCCCACATGAGGGTTGGTTAGGGTGCACTCTTCCCCACATGAGGGGTTAGGGTACCCACTTCCCCACATGAATCAGGTTGTTAGGGTGCACTCTTCCCCACATGAGGGGTTAGGGTACCCACTTCCCCACATGAATCAGGTTAGGGTGCACTCTTCCCCACATGAGGGGTTTAGGGTACCCACTTCCCCACATGAATCAGGGTTAGGGTGCACTCATTCCCCACATGAGGGGTTAGGGTACCCACTTCCCCACATGAGGGTAGGGTTAGGGTGCACTCTTCCCCACATGAGGGGTTAGGGTACCCAGTTCCCCACATGAAGTGTTGTTTAGGGTGCACTCTTCCCCACATGAGGGGTTAGGGTACCCACTTCCCCACATGAGGGTTGTTTTAGGGTGCACTCTTCCCCACATGAGGGGTTAGGGTTACCCACTTCCCCACATGAATCAGGGTTAGGGTGCACTCTTCCCCCACATGAGGGGTTAGGGTACCCACTTCCCCACATGAATCAGGTGTTAGGGTGCACTCTTCCCCACATGAGGGGTTAGGGTACCCACTTCCCCACATGAGTCAGGGTTAGGGTGCACTCTTCCCCACATGAGGGGTTAGGGTACCCACTTCCCCACATGAATCCGGGTTAGGGTGCACTCTTCCCACATGAGGGGTTAGGGTACCCACTTCCCCACATGAATCAGGGTTAGGGTGCACTCTTCCCCACATGAGGGTTTAGGGTACCCACTTCCCCACATGAATCAGGTTAGGGTGCACTCTTCCCCACATGAGGGGTTAGGGTACCCACTTCCCCACATGATCAGGTTGGTTAGGGTGCACTCTTCCCCACATGAGGGGTTAGGGTACCCACTTCCCCACATGAATCGTGGTTAGGGTGCACTCTTCCCCACATGAGGGGTTAGGGTACCCACTCCCCGAGCATGAGGGTTGTTAGGGTGCACTCTTCCCCACATGAGGGGTTAGTGTACCCACTTCCCCACATGAATCAGGGATTAGGCTGCACTCTTCCCCACATGAGGGGTTTAGGGTACCCACTTCCCCACATGAATCAGGGTTAGGGTGCACTCTTCCCCACATGAGGGGTTAGGGTACCCACTTCCCCACATGAATCAGGGTTAGGGTGCACTCTTCCCCACATGAGGGGTTAGGGTACCCACTTCCCCACATGAATCAGGGTTAGGGTGCACTCTTCCCCACATGAGGGGTTTAGGTACCCACTTCCCCACATGAGGGTTGGTTAGGGTGCACTCTTCCCCACATGAGGGGTTAGGGTAACCCACTTCCCCACATGAGTCGTGGTTAGGGTGCACTCTTCCCCACATGAGGGGGTTAGGTACCCACTTCCCCACATGAGGGTTGGTTTAGGGTGCACTCTTCCCCACATGAGGGGTTAGGGTACCCACTTCCCCACATGAATCGTGGTTAGGTGCACTCTTCCCCACATGAGGGTTTAGGGTACCCACTTCCCCACATGAATCAGGGTTGGGTGCACTCTTCCCCACATGAGGGGTTAGGGTACCACTTCCCACATGAATCAGGTTTAGGGTGCACTCTTCCCCACATGAGGGTTAGGGTACCCACTTCCCCACATGAATCAGGGTTAGGGTGCACTCTTCCCCACATGAGGGGTTAGGGTACCCACTTCCCCACATGAATCAGGGTTAGGTGCACTCTT
The DNA here is from genome assembly GCF_012275295.1 of Melopsittacus undulatus. Lineage (NCBI taxonomy): Eukaryota > Metazoa > Chordata > Aves > Psittaciformes > Psittaculidae > Melopsittacus > Melopsittacus undulatus. Next base: position 35,305 of record NW_022994559.1, read on the forward strand.
CCCCACATGAGGGGTTAGGGTACCCTTCCCCACATGAATCAGGGTTAGGGTGCACTCTTTCCCACATGAGGGGTTAGGGTACCCCTTCCCCCCATGAAGCGGGTTAGGTGCACTCTTCCCCACATGAGGGTTAGGGTACCCACTTCCCCCACATGAATCAGGGTTAGGGTGCACTCTCCCCACATGAGGGTTAGGGTACCCACTTCCCACATAATCAGGTTAGGGTGCACTCTTCCCCACATGAGGGGTTAGGGTACACACTTCCCCACATGAGGGTTGGTTAGGGTGCACTCTTCCCCACATGATGGGTTAGGGTACCCACTTCCCCACATGAGGGTTGGTTAGGGTGCACTCTTTCCCCCATGAGGGGTTAGTGTACCCACTTCCCCACATGAGGGTTGGTTAGGGTGCACTCTTCCCCACATGAGGGTTTAGGGTTACCCACTTCCCCACATGAATCAGGTTAGGGTGCACTCTTCCCCCACTGAGGTTAGGTACCCACTTCCCCACATGAATCAGGTTTAGGTTGCACTCTCTCCCCACATGAGGGGTTAGGGTACCCACTTCCCCACATGATCGGGTTAGGGTGCACTCTTCCCCACATGAGGGGTTAGGGTACCCCTTCCCCACATGAATCAGGGTTAGGGTGCACTCTTCCCCACATGATGGGTTTAGGGTACCCACTTCCCCACATGAGGTTGGTAGGGTGCACTCTTCCCCACATGAGGGGTTAGGGTACCACTTCCCCACATGTCATGTTTAGGATGCACTCTTCCCCACATGAGGGGTTAGGGTACCCACTTCCCCACATGAGGGTTGGTTAGGTGTGCACTCTTCCCCACATGAG
>NW_022994560.1:0-35643 GCF_012275295.1 Melopsittacus undulatus
GAAAAAAATGTTATTTTGGAAATCAAAAGTATGCTAGTTTAAAGGTGAGTTTCTTAGATGAGATCTTCCCTTGCTTATGATAACAGCATGCAATCTAATTTAAGAAAATTAATTGAGTTAAATTAAGAGAAAGTCAACACTCATTTTGATTAACTCAGATCTCCTATAGAAGCCAAAACTGTCTAGCTACTGGAATTACAATTTCATGTATGCATTATGCAGGTAGGTTTTAAATGGAGAGAAAAAAAAACAGATTAAGTCCAATTTCAAAAAGAAAAAATCCACTGTCAATGTTATTTTGGATTTCTGAGGTATGTAGCTAATAATCAAAGTCCTTATTCATTTACTACTTGAGCTCTCAATTATTGTTTGAAAATCATTTTGTTTTCCTATGTCTGATTTCAGAAGACTTCATATTAATCTGGGAGTCTCAGCTAAAATCCAGTCACTCCTCACATGAAATCCAGGAAACGTTTTGAGTGTGAAAGGTTAATTTTACTTTTGCAACTAAAAGTGTTTTGAAGCAATGATGCCTGATGTTAAGCAGTTGCTGTGTTCCATTCTGGAAGTGATTTTTTTCACAATGTATTTAAAATGATTCCTCTAGGTGCATCACTTATATAAATGTTGTTATGTACAAGACTCACCAGTGGCTGAATAAGCATCAGCATCTTTATTTCTTTATGAATCTGAATATTCAGTTCCAGCTATTTAAAGATTTTGGTCCGGTTTAATAGCAGGTTTCTGAAGAGTGGGATCAGGCTCTCCAGTATGGAGCTGGGTCCTACTGTATCCACTATTACTATAACCCAACTCAAGTCAGGAGATCTATATTCATTAGTAAATAGTAAAAGATATTCAAGTCTGCTGTCTCTTCTCCAACTTCCCAAAGTCTTGAACACAGATATTGCATGCCAGTTTTCAGCTGGCACAGTTTGCACTACATTGTATCTACATGTGCTGAGTTAAACTATTTAGATTGTTTTCCACTAACATAAAGCAATTTAAAGATAAACATTATTAGCTCGTAAAATAGTTTTAAATGTTTTTAAAGCTTGATCTTAAAATTGGGCCATGAATTTCGCTTCAGCATTTGAGATGCCGGCTTCATTATAGGTATTCAACAAAAGGAGAAGAACAATAGTTACAATTTTAGTGCAATTCAGACAAATAACACCACCAAAGCTGTTTCTAAAATGATTTTATTATGTGATTTTGATTTTTTGTGGATGCTTAGTACTGATGTTTTTGGCACAAAAAAATTGCTTATCTTGGGAGGTTTGAAATCTACCATTTCACTGACATAGAGAAATAGACAGCAGGGGGAAGAAGTGTATTGTGACAGCCTGTTAGGCTGTAAGGTCTAGTGTAAAACAGGGATTGAAAATCAGAAAAAAAGAAAAGCACAGACAGGTAGGTGGAAACTAATGCTAGAGGGAACAGAAAACTGCTGCAAGCAAGATTTACATAATCATTCAGGAAGGTTTACAAAAGGATATTACAGCTACCTGGGAGACGAGAGCCCAGGGCCCTTTTGGCACATGAACTAGAGAAAAACTGTAATGCAGTAATACTGTTTTGGGAGCCAATCACAGTAGAAGTGTTTGGAGGAGGCAGAAGGCAGGCAAAAACATGATTGAAATTGAAAGTCAACCAATTTTCTGTTAAAGCAAAATAATATTGATGCAATGACACATTCAGGGTTTTTGTCTTTACAGGCAGTATGAGGAGTATCATATGCACCCAAAAAAGTAAATATCCGCAGACTGAGGGTGAGTGTTCCTTACCTTAGTTTAATCCTGGAGACTTACACTGGCTTAAACCAAGCAAACATTGGCATCAGGAACAATTCCGTCACAGTAAGGAGATCCCATCTGTGGGCTTTGACAATAAAGCACCTTTGTGCAGATAAAATTTCCTGGAGTTTAAGAACTCTTCACAGCTGTAGGTTAGAAAAGCAATACTTATTTTTCATTGTTGTCATAGTAGGAAATACATTTTTTATCATCTGTTAATGGCTGCTTCATCATAGCTATTACTAATGACTGTTTATTGTCTTTAAGTTTAGTATCTTATGTCTTTTTCTATTCTTTTTTTTTTAATTTATTTTTTTTTTAATTGGAGGGAAACTGGGGAAATAAATGATAGGATGTTCTTTTTTATACTGGCCTTAGTGTTTGAAGAACCATATGACCAGCGGGAATGTGGAAGTGCTAGCTACTCTGTCACCTAAAATGACTTTTATTTTAAAAGGAGTTTCAACTACTGATGTGGCAGATGTGTAATTGCAGGCACCTAAGAGCTAGCTATTGCAGCACTTGGGAGTACAAGGTCGCCTCTGTAGGACTAAAGTTCCATAACATGTTTTAAAACTATGAAACTGGGTTTGATATGGAAAGAGGAGGACTTGCCTGTCTTCTCATTCTCCTCCTATGAGGCATTCCAGCTTCACATCTGAGTCAGTATTAATTTTGCAGCACATTAGATCACTTTGCCAACCTGACAATATATTTGCTCTCTTCTGCTGTAGCTGTCTGCCAGATCAGTTCCTTGAATCAGTTTTACCACACAGACAGCTGGTTGCAAGGGATAGGGAAGGGATGAGGGTCCTTCCACCGGAGCAAAGGAAGACGGTAGCAGCCTGGCCTAAAACCATCTTACAGTGTCCTAGAGACACAGCAGATGTAGAGAGGGTGCTCAGCTGCATGACCTATAGTATGTGACTGAGGAACATAGTATGGGTTGTATCCAGCACCAAGAACCAAAACTAGGAAGCTTCCTAAACCACCTGTTAAATTCGTGGTTTGAGAGCACTTGTTTTCTGGCCCCTCAGCTCTTGCTTGGTTCCCCCCCCCCCCCCCCCGGTAAACTGAGAAGGAACACACTCCTTCCCCTGTGCTTTGTATGGCTTCTGTGTTTCTGTAGTCATATTTTTTGGGTGACATCCTGCATGTCTGTGTGCAGCACGTGGTATAATAGCACTGTGACCTGGGGGAGGAGGCAAGAGGAAGAAGTCAAGGATATCTCTCACTATTACAGTGATACAAATAAAAATAGCGATGTGTTACTGGGATTGAAATCTGTAACACTAGCCAAATGTAATTGTAATTCAGTCTGATTTCTAGTGGCTATATATAAATGGAGTGTGGATCCTGGTGCTGTGGTAAATTAACCTTCATTTTATCGAGTAGTTCTATAAATAATTATATAAAAATTATGTATATCATCACAAATGTGTTATAATTATCTTGACAATTATTTTGTATCTCAGGGGTATGGGGAGAAATGAAACGTGTTCCTAGAGCATTTCTGGTTGCTAAGAAACAGTTGCTTCAGTTGTAGAAATTGTCTCACACCAGATATATTATTCTGGCAAATTGGACTTTCAGATTGAGTACCAAGGGAAAGGGGAACAATCAGAAATAGAGAAAATTGCTGTTACAGAGCTGCATGGGGTCTAGTATATGTGTGTCAAAGATTCTGGTTTTATATCTACCTCTGTGTCTATTTTCATGAACTATTTTTCTTTGCTTTTAATTATTTTTTCTTTTTGCCTTCTTTTATCCCCCATCTCCTTTCCCCCAAGAAAGCATCAATAAGGCAGGGTATTGTAAACTGTGGTTTCTTCTTGGTGGGGGAGGGATGGTAAATATGATGATTACCAGCTCCTACTTCCCTCATCTCTTCAAAATAAACCCCACGTTAAGGGATTTTAAGACATGTTTCAGCAAAAGCACGTGAGGCAAAGGGGCCTCTGCTCTTTACAGTATGTGAAGCAGATGGGAATGATAACAAAGACTGATCTGCATCTGCTGGGTGACCCAAGCTCTTTCTCCTTGCCAAGGCAGCGCTGTGCCACAGCCTGGTGTTGGGGCCCATGGAGAGGGCAGGATGTTTGTGCTGCAGTCCAATTTGGACAGACCCCCAGGTCCCTGAGCAGGACAGAGTGGAGGACAGGTTTATAAAACCCATGTGAATTGGGGGCTGGAATGTCAGCCAGGACCTTGAGCCCAAGTTTAATGGACTGTGAGAAGTGGTACCTATGCTGTGAGAATAAAAAGAGCTTCTGAAAAGGTAGTACAGTAAGAAGGTGCTGAGTTCATTCATTGTACCTGGGAGCAGTTAGCGTGTGTGTTTATAGCTCATTTACTCTTTACATAAATTATAAATTGTCCCAGGTCATCTTCAGACTTATCTATGTTTAATTCTCTTTTGTTGCAGCTTCATATTTTGCTGATTCTGAGATGCCTTTAAAAAAAAAAGAAAATCAATTATGTTACCATTACATAAAATAAACAGCAACCCAGCTAGCTTTCTGTCAACAGCAAGGAAAACAAAGAATCAATCTTTGCTGAACTCCATGTTTTAAGTTTGAAGCTGTTACAAACTCTGAACTATGTCACTGTATTTTATGTTTAAACATCTTGACTAATTAAATTCTGGATGACTTTTGTCTGTAGCTTGCTTAAAGATTTATAACAGTAAAGATCAGAAGGTTGAATCAAGGATTTAATAAAATGTGTTGTACAAAGAAAGAAGTTGTGTAGGTGCTCAGAATAACAAGTGCTCGTTTTTGCACTCTTCATGTGGTCATAATGATAATTACTGCACATCCACTGAAATTGATTCAAGTTTTTATCTTAGAAGTTTAAACATACCATGAATTAAATACTTTAGAAGAACAGATTGGAGGTTGTCCTGGTTTTCAACTGGGATAATTTTCTTCCTAGTATCTGTACAGTGTTTTGGCTTTTAGTCTGAGAACAATACTGATAATACACTGGTGTTTTAGTTATTGCTCAGTAGCACTTACCCTGATCAATGTCTTTTCAGTCTCATGCCCTGCCAGTGAGTAGGGGCACAGGAAGGTGGGAGGAAGCAGAGACAAAACACCTGACCCAAACTAACCAAAGAAGTATTCCATACCACAGCATGTCATGACTAGAATGAAAACTGGGATTGTCACCCAGAAGTTCCACATCACTGCTTGGGTCAGGCTGGGTATCGGTCAGTGCGTGGTGAGCAGTTGTATTGGGCATCACTTATATTTATTGTGGGTTTTTTTTTCCTTTCCTCTTTTTAGTTTTATATTCTCTCACCTTGTTATTTCCCTTACTATTACTGTTGTTGTCATTATTATTATTATAATTATTATTATTATTACTAGTAGTAGTGTACTGTACTTTAGTTATAATACTGTTTTTATCTCAACCTAAGGGATTTGTACTGTTGTGATTCTCCTTTTCATCCTGCCTGGGTGAGACACGGGGGAGTGAGCAAGCGGCTGTATATTGTTGAGTTACCAGATGGACTTAAGCCATGACAGAGATATTGCTGAAAACCCTGTAAAAAAAGAAAGAAAGGTTGCTATCATCATGTATCACTTTTCCCATTACATTTCTCTGTGTTTGAGAGGTGTGTGTTAATTATGTATATAGACAGACATCATAAAATGTTGCAGTCATTCACAGATCTTACCAGAAACAAAGTATTATCTTACTCTCTGCTGCTCAAATCCCACTATAGTTAAGGGATTTGTGTTTTCTATGTTTGAGATAACAAAACTTAGATAAATGCTTCCCAGGGTTTTAATTCCATATAAGTGATGGCATGACACTTGTAAGAACTAGCTGTCTGCTTACTGTAACGTGCAAACAAGGCAGCTTAGAAAGGAGGCAAGAGAAAAGTCCAAATTCAAAATAAATCACTGTTTCTGTCCATGTTGCGCAACATGGCAGAATATTCAAAAGTTGTCAAAGGTTTCTGTGGTTGATTTGGGGGTTTTGTTTGTGGTTTTGTTGTTATTTGTTTGATTTTTTTTTGTTTTTTTAATTATGTTTTTCTGAAGTGTACCGCTCTCCTTTAAGTTGTTTGTAAATCAGAGTTATAAGCTGACCTTTGAGGGAAGCTGGCGTTTGACTGCTTTGTAATTCAAGGCCCAGAAGGTACAACTTGGATTAGATCCAAGTTTTAGTATTTAGAACATAACAGATACTTTGAAAAGTAACCCAAACACTGGGGGAATTAGCTTCCTGAACTCTAATTTATTTTGCATCAGGGAACGATTGAAGTGTTGCCACACGGTCCTTGCTATCTTGGGCAAAGGTTCCTCAAGGGAAGGATCAACCCATGCTTTCATAAATCCATGCTCAAAACTGGTATTAGTCATACTTCTGAAAAATGAATGCTTATTGTTGAACACATCTAAGGAATTGGGATATTTATCTTCTGTCTTTATATATTCTATCCAGTCCACTTAAGGCTTCACCTGGGTGGACTTTATCAGAAAGGTTGAAAGTGTTCTCTTAACACTTTTTTATATCAGCTTTCTTCATAAAGTAATGACACTTTAGTGGCTCTAATCTAGGGGGTCACAGCTTCCTTTTGAAGATGGCAGGATGCTGAAAGAGCCCTTACAAATCCAATCAATGATGTACACTGGTATTAACCTGCAGCTTCCTAATCTACATAGAACGAATGGCAGCTTTGGATCTGAACTTTGAATTCAGTACCAGTGAGAAATGATGGGCTGGGGTGAATCTGTGGAGCTCCCATGTGTGCTTTTTTCTTGGAAGAAAAAAAAAGAGAATAAAAAAAAGGTCTTTCAGCTGGCATGTCAAAGCCAGGGAAACCTGCTGTTTTGACCTGCAGCTCTTTTCACACTGCAGGGCCAGCATTTAGCATCCTCCATCATCCTTGTTCCTGTGAAGGGGGTGTGGATGAAAACCCCCTGCCTTGTGGTTCTGCCCCTTTGCACTGTTGGCAGCTATTAGGAGATAATGTGGGTCTTGTGAGATTGCTCTGAGGTAGAGGAAGAGGGCTTTTCTCTCTCTTTGTGCAGCACAAGGTTCAGCTGTGTTGTGGATTAAACTTGGTGGCTTTACTGAGCAGAATGGTAGTACACAAAGTTAATAAAGTGTTCAGCAGCAAACATTATTGGCTGGAATTATTTCTCCCTAGTCAGATTCCAAAGCAAAAATAGATAATCCAGAATGAGATTCCTTTTATAGCTGCAAGTGTCATTGTTACACAAGGAATTGCATATATTGATTAAAACCTCTTAACAGATGAGAAGGGAAATGAGCTGATGACAGTTCAAAAATTATCTTTTTCAACAGAGTATTGCTTAAGGCCATTCAAGGAAGAGAAGAAAAAACTAAATTGATGTGAAGGAGAAAAGGGAATATGCTATCATCTGTTTGTTTAGACAGATAAAGCAAAGAAAAAACAAAGAAAAAAATGTTTGAAATAAACTTTAGAAATACATTTGATATATTATAAATAATACATTTAAAAATTATAGATGTGGAACTGGAAAACTCGAAGATGCACTTCATAAAGTGTATAAATTTTTGTTTTCTAGAAGGAACATCTTTGTCCATTTCTTTTAGCTGCTCATATCTTTTACAGAGCTTGAGTAAATATAAAATATTAAAAGTGCACAAAAGAAGTTATATAAGTAATATACAAAATTTTACAGGTAAGAGCTACCTTATTTTGAAATAAGTACTGGAAAGACGATGGTCTATTTCCATGGATGCAGTGGTTTTCCTTTCCTTTTTAGTTCTCTTTTGTGATACTGCTGTATCTTTTTACTGGTTGAAAATTCAGAAAAAGCAATACTAGTTACAGCATCTTGATAAATTACTTTGTAGTACTATGAAAAGTAAGCCTTTACTAATTCAGGGAAGACAAGTAGAACGGTAGACAATTTGCCTCACTGAAGACTGCAATGCAAGTCAGTACAGTGAAGTATTGAACATTAAGTATTTTAAGTCCAAAAAGTGTATTTGTTGCCTTTGTTGACTTTAGATTTTATTTAGATAGTAGGCAACCTAAGAAAGAATCAAAACCAGTATGTATCTTTTCCTTAGGGAAAATTCTTTATGAAGTCCTGAGTTAAAACCAACTTCAAGAGTTGCTATGTGATGTGAAAAAGGAAGATCAGATATGTCTTTCAGTTGAGTTAGTTTGGTTATAAGCAATTGTTTTGATATAGTGTAAGGATGTGATAATGTATGATAAATACATAATATGTGATAAATATGTGCTCTATATGGAGGAATAAACCAGCATAGCCAATAGCTCATTGTTAACATGTAAATAGCACCTTGGGAACATCTATAAATGTATTAGCCTTTGCTAGCATTTCTGGTACTTTATTAAGGCAAGTGCAGAAAATATGCAGCAATACTGAGCAAATCAATTTAAGCATGTTCTCATAATGAGCTTCAGAAATAAATCAAATTCCAAAATATTAATCCAAGTTAACATCAACCAACCTGTTTTATCATCTTCCCAAAAGGATTACAGTGGGTAAACCAAAGATTAAATAAATAATCAACACTTATCATAATTCAGGAGATGATGATGAAGGAAACTCAGGTCCTACTGTTAACAAAAATGCTAAATGGTATGAAAAGCTAAATACGAGTCCCCACTCAAGATCATCATGTGCAAAATTTGGTGGAGATATAAAAATCCTAACCTGAATCCAGATTTGGTGTCCAGTCTTTTATGGAAGAAGCTAACTTAATTTCTTTAAATTGAATATTACTGTACCTTGGAATTTGGAAGCTGACTCTTGGGGATGTGTAATCCTAAAATCCAGGTTGCTCTAATACAAAAGAACTGTTAAGTATTTACAATAATAAGCAATCTAGGCTAAAATTTTCAAAGCTCCTTTAAAAAGTTACACTTCAGATCTGAATTTACTTAACCAGATGAAGGCCATGGATATGACAACTGGCTTACCTTTATATATTCATTATCTTTAATTGCAGTTTCTTCCATGTGATGGAATTGGACACCCTGCTCATTACAAAATGTCACTTTTACCATTATGGAGTTAATTTTCACGTTTCTCATAAACCAGGACTGTAGACACGTGTATTTAAGAGAAGACTGATATTTTTTTTAATGCTTTCTCGGCATTAACTTCTATTGCAAAATTGTACTTGAAGCATTTTCCTTTATATATATGGGCAATATTAACCATTCCCTCTTAACTAAAGGACAAGAAAGTATGACAAAAGGAGCTGGCATGGTGAAGCTACAGGAAAAAAAGAACTAATAAAACAACCAAACATCTGTAAAGATTTTTGATCTAGGATTTTATTCTTAAGAGAAGTCTTGGCAAAAGATTCCTTGTAACAAAACGTAAAATATTTTACATAAAGAAAATTTGATGTAGATATTAAATAGGTCTAAAAAACATCAATCTTCACAAATATTCCAACCTGTAACCTTACAAGCATAAATTTATTTTTTGACTGTGCTGTCCCCCTTTTATTTTAATTTCATACAGATTCATAAATAACTGAGATTTAATTTAGTTTTTGAGGCTTCCTTAGAGATGAAATTCTCAGTGATATTTGTGGCAGAAATGTATTTTATGTATAAGAAAATGTCACAAACAGTTCTAGGGCAGAAAGGAAAAGAAATGAGCTATTTCTAGTGGTACAGTGATAGTACAACATCACTGTGCAAAGTTTGGTTCAGAATGAACAACAATAAATACATAATGTCACCTCTGAGACATAGGAGGTCATATATCACTTCAAAAGAGACTTGAACGCTTGAACCCTATTGCTAGAAATCAATGGCATTTAAGGTTTTAAGTGCCGCAGACATTGTAAATTGTGCTTAATCTGTTTTATTATTTGTGTGGGTTTTTTTTTCAGTTTCTTTTATACCTGATAATTGTTTTGTTAGGTTACATCTATGTTTTTTGTTTGTTTGTTTTGTTCTCTAAATGCATGCCAAGAAAGAAGTTTCACAGTCGTAACAGTTCAGTCCTTGTTTTTATGAAGAAAATACAAGGCTCTCGGGTGAAAAATTGGTCCATGTGTATATATCTACTATGCCCTCAGCAAGATCATCAGATCATTACAGTCTATCTGGAGTGCTGTGGACATGCCACTGAGAAATATTGGATTACATTATGCCTATAAACCTCAGGCATTGTGCACTTTTCTAAATTATTCACACATAATTACTCTAGGGGATTACACTTTAGGATGATGGGAGCATGCCTAAAATCAGACAGCCATGAAGTACCTTTATTCTTCAGTATGTTCTTGGAATACATTAATCTTGAAGCTTAAAATGCACAGTGATGAGTTTACCTATTTGGAAAAGATGATGATGATTGCCGATCTGCCAGATAGCAAGTTAATTGCTATATTTAACTTAGTTATTGGGAATGAAAGGCAGGCTGTGATTTCTTTGTTTTACCTTTTTTTTTCTTTCCAAAAGGACACTTCTAATGACAATTCTTTCTTATATTTGGCATGGCCAGTTATTTTTAGTGGATATGGTTGCTGCTCAAAATTCCTTCTGTCAGAAATAACAAGTGCATTAAATTGGATCTCTTGAACTAGCAATAGAAGATTACTGTTATTAATAAAACTCTTTGCTTTGGGGAAAATGTAGTTTGCCTAAGGAATTTTTAAAGTATAAAGATAGCAAAGGTGATGATGCATCTGTTTTTCCTACTCAACTTGAATATTTTCCTATTGTGAATATATATATATGTGTATATATATATATATAATTGGATACAGAGAGGAATTCTGGAAATTCAGAGCAGGTTTTATAATCTTTTAATGTAAGCATTCATGCCTTACATGGACATTTTAGTAAATTAACAGCTCTGAATGATGCATAAAATTGAAGCAGAACTGATGTTCCTTCCTTCTAATTTCTCAGCCTGACCAGAGTATCTCAGTAGAAAGCATTCACTATGGTGAACTCTGGGGCAATCGTATCACAGAACATTCTTCATTTTTAAAGATGAAGTGGAATCTGTTTTGATGACAGCTGACTTGAACACATGCATCTGCTGCAGCGCCTCATTTTAAAAGTAAATAAAAATACCCTGCAGAAATTCTTGCAATTGTCTTGGTAGACAATTTTGACTTCAAAAGGGAGTGTTTTCAGGCATATGTATTAGGTCATTTGAGACTTTAAATGTCACCCTGTGAGTGCTCCTGTTTTCTTTTGCAAAATGAAGCAAACAAAATATTTTTTTTTTCTCCATTGTTTTACAGTAATTACAAAATCAGAGAATAGCAGATTTCGGAAGATAACCCTGGAGGTCATCTGGTCTGGCACCCTGTGCTTGAAAAGGGTGAGATAGGGCAGATTGCTCAAAGTTGTGTCCAAGGGTTGGAATACCTCCAGAGATGGAGACCCCACAACCTCCCTGGGCAACCTGTTACAGTGTTCAACCACCCTCACAACAGAAAAGTGTTATGTTTAAATCCGGTACCACTGGGAAGAGTCTGGCTTCCCTTGCTTTACTCTGCTCATCACATTTGTATTTACATGCATGGGCCAGATCCCCTGAGCCTTCTGTGCTTCAGGTCAGACAGTCCCAGTTCTCCAGCTTCTCCTTGTAACACACATGCTGCAGTCCCTTAAACAACTCTGTGGCCCTTCTCTGGAGTTGCTCCAATATGTCCCTGTCTCTCTCATACTGGAGAGCCAGCAGTGGACCCAGTGTGTTTCACCAGTGATGAGGAGAAGGATCAAGCCCCTTGACCTGCTGGCAACACTCCTTCTAATGATCCCCAGGAAGCTGCTGAGTCCTCTATCTGTGAGGCCAAAAAATGTAATTAAAATATTGTGCAGTTACCTCAGTTTGTGTACACAATGGACTTTTGTGTAGAGGCAAGGTCAGGAAGGCAAGAGAAGAAAATATGTAGCAAATAAAAAGAATATAAAGTGACAGTAAAATATTATTATCTTTAAGAGCCCCCCCAACACTTAAATATAAAGATACTTCAAATTAATGTTGATGCTTTCATGTTTAAGTAGGAGATAATATTAAGATATTTGGTGTAAAATATTTTTCCCCTATAATATGCATTTATATGCATTTTCCTACAATATCCATTTCTCTATAGAGAACTGTATTTCTTTACTGGAAAAACAAAACAAAACAAAAAATGCAAATTCCTGTGTTATTCCCACACAGAATTTTAAATGTGATTAGACGGTTCCCTAAGTTGAGCAACCTTAGTTTTATGGATCCTATTTGCATGCAGATAATCAAATATAGCTACTGGGAGTGTTTCTAAGTTTGAGTGAGACTGAACAACAAAAAAAATTGAGGCCAGAGCAGCAATGCAGACTACAATAAGACCCGGACACTGAAAACATATCCTTGAAGAAGCCTCATCAGTGATGTGAAAATGCTTGAAAAATATGCCATTTTACAGGAGATCATGCTCTAAAGCTATGAGAAACTATCCACACTTTTAGGAAGTGAGAATTCATTATGTTATTAAAGTAATGATACAAAAACATCTGTGTATGACAATGCAATTTGTGCTTGAGACACTTACATAACGTTAGTTTTGCATATATTAGAGCAAAACTTATGCTAGTAAAATGGAGCTCTGTGCATACTGAGACCTCTCAAATGGCATACCAGTGCTTTGAAAGATAGGTGAAAAGTTCTTTTGTCCTTTTTAGTTTATGATTCAAACACACAAAGTTGAAAAGAAATGCTGTTACTAGAGTAAAGTAATGAATCTGTTGTAAGTAGTTAAAAATAGCTTTTGATAAAATCTCAGAAAGAAGATTTAGGATTAAAGGAAATTGTTAATTAGATTAAATCTTCCCATCCTGATGTGGTTCATGAGTGTAATTAATCTTCCTTTAAACACAGATGTAAGAGAACCTTTTATCTGGGTGAACTGTGTGAATTGTCCAGGAAGTTACTGAGTGAGGTTATATATGTATTTTTATTCCTAACTTGTACATGAGTGATAAGTATCATTGTGGATGTTAGGACTCTCACAAAAGGACAAAAAACCCATACCCTTAAGGTCTTTAACTCCAGATGTGCATTGCTGCAAAAGTTTTGTTAGTGTTTCATACAGCTACCTTTTACAGTGAAGTTTCACCACTTCCCTGGAAAGTCTTGTATATGCAAGAAAAACAAACCTGGTTCATGTTCTTTGAAGTCATAATCTGAGGGGGGAAAAATCAATGTGGTGCAGATTTTTGTGGAATAAAATGCAAGAAGCAGTGCAGTTTATAGCTTTGTGGATGTTTCTAATACCCTACTTTAAATGGTGTTAAATAGGAATTTTGCCACTGTCCTTTCAGAAGGTGAGACTCAGAGGTCAGCATAAAATAAAGTTGTTGTGTAGATAAGGATTGTATTACATGGCAAATTACTAATGTGTGTTCTTATGATACTTGCTAATAATCTGCAATTTTAACAAATAAGCATTTCCTTCTTTGAATAGTTTCTGTGTTAATGTCTTCTTTCTTCTCCCACCACTGCAGTCCAGCACTGGTTTTGCCCTTTTTCTGTGCCATGAATATGATGACAGCTACCAAGTTACATATCTCCATTAGGCTTTTTCTATTAGATGTTACAACAGATTAGAAATGATCTATTACCCAAAAAAGAGAGCTTACTGTACACGTAGGATTAAAAAAAACCCAACCAAGCAGGAAGATATGTCAGTGCATGCATGCAAATGTGTGCATGATCATCTATTTAAATTCAGATTTAAAAGGACTGTATGCATTAGACCATCAAATGATAATTAAAAAACAACTAATTGAAAACTTGTTACAGACTAAAGTTTCTAAGTTATACATATAGTAAATAAATTTTACAACTATTTTTTTTTTTGTTTCATGGAATCTGACCACATCAGTTTTTCTGTCTTAAAAAACACCCAGGTTCCACACTACCACATGGAACAACTCCCAGGTTTGTAAACACTCTTGCATGAAGTCCAGCGTCATCCCACATACCAGGGATTTTATTTAACCAAATGGGGAAAGTTTTACTGAAGTTTTTACTTAAGTTTTACTTAACCAAAATGGGAAAAGTTCCAACCAGAGGCGGTGTCATTTTCCATGGTCATTCCAAGCAGCAAGACACAATCAAATCAAATCAAGTTTTGTTTGTTATGGCTCTTGTAGAACTATTTGCAGAATTCTACATAGCTGTGAATTTTCAGAAGTATGTTATCAGGTACCAGATGCTGTAGGCTACATACTAATAAAAGTATAACTCATTGCAAAGGTGCACAATAATAGCCCATTGATGTGTTTGTGTAATTTTAGAAAAAATATGTAAAATCATAGCTAGAGTAAAATATAGCTCCAGCAATACTTAAGGGATCAGAAGAGGAAAACCCAATAATTTTATGTAGAAATCCTTGTGACCTCTGGGTAAAATGCTTTTGAGGATTTCACTGAAAGGAGAAGACATAGAAACAAACCAAACCAACAAACAAATAAATAATCCCAAAATGTAACAAATATTGCATCTACTATATTCCTGGCTACATTTTTATATGCTTGTTTGTTGCATTGGAAGGTACGTTTTCCTAATTATATATGATAAATAAAATTTTATATTAATTATCATGAAACAGCACAACTTTCTGCTCATACTCTTACAAACCTTTTGCGAAGCCCTTAAAATTTATAAACTATTCTGGATGAAGAAAAGGCTTCTGCTTTATAGTGTTCATGAATACCACCAGAATGTGTCATTATCATGGTAAGAAGTGAGAGGCTAGTGAGTTAAGAATATCTTTTCAGAGTGAGAAATATTTTCACAGGCAATTTTAGTCTTTATATTGAGTTTATGGTTAGGGCTTTTTGTCATCTACAAAATTGAACTTGTTTTCAGAAGAGAATGTCTCAATTCTGATGGTGACAACATTTGATGCAACAGAGACTTACAGCAGACCACAAAATTCCAAGAATTTCAGATTAAGTGGTAAGTAGCTTTTCTTTAAATTATTGTGTTTAGCAACAGTTTATGACAAACACTACTATAAAAACAGTATCAAAATTATACCTCAGATGTAACTGAGCCTATTTAGGTTATCAACACAGAGGGGTTTTCAAATTCTTCTGAAAGAGTAAATGGAAATAATTTAAAAATAAATTGCTCAATACACTTGGATGGGTACCAGTTGCTGACAACCAGCAAATGTTACAGGGTGTTACAATTTGATGTGAATTTGGACCATTCTGTAAGTGACTGTCACATAGTAGGTTATAATGAAACCTGCTGGTAGAGTTCTGGAGACAACATATTAGATTTACAATTGACTTGTGGAAAACACAGGAGTTCTCAGATCCAATTGATCAAGGTCTCATGCTGTAGCTGCCCTCTTGGCACCATGATGTTTGTAGTTTTGGTGGAGTTGCATCATCAGTCAGCTTTAAACAGGTTTTACTGCAGCTTCTTTTTTTCTTTCATAATTTTTCATCCAGCTTTGAATTTCTGGAAGAAGAATGGATTTGCTTAAATGGGTAAGAAGAGGTGATAGGAAGCTGAGCAAAATGTAGGCAATTTTTCTTCAGCTATCTGCTTAATTGTGCCTTATGGAAAGCTTATTCCTTTAAATTATCTATACTTGCCACCCTTTAGAGTGTGCAGTGGATGGTCATATGAGGAGGCTGTTCCTAAGAACAGATGAACTCTTTCCAGACTTTATTAGAGGTCCTTCAGACCCTATAGTCTGTCTACTGGTGGACAGTTCCTGAAGTACAAGAATCAGTATTTAGATGGATTGATTCACACTTTTAGCAAAGACATACATTTAATGATTTCAATAGAAGTTCACAAGGCAGTTTGTACTTATGAGCTCTTCATCCTGCATATAAACACATTACTTTTATGGTAACATGCAACAATCTTGCACCAAAGGCACCCTGAAAACAGCAGATAACATATTCTGTACCTTATTCAATCTGCAGCATAGGGATCTGTGACACATCTATTGACAGCTGCTGCAATTTGAACACAAAATATTAAAAACTGATTCCGGGATAAAGCAGGATAAAAGTTTTAAATATCTATGTAACACTACATTACATAGATATTTTCAGGTTACTGAAAATTTCTCTTTTGCAAGGTGCTATTTTCCCCCCATTTTTTTCTACATATACATATGCAAAATTATGCAAAGTACTTTTATTTTTCTCTTCTGTATTTTGTTGTCAGGTTCTCTTACATTTGATGTGAAGTGTGTGTATACATTCAGCTATTGGTTTATTTGCTCATCAGTGTAGGGGCAGCATCAGAAGTTTATATTTAAGTCATATTTCAAAAAATTTACATTCTTATTTTCTCCCAATGAAGTAAATGGATTTTACTATTGGACTTGCTCAGCAGCCGGCAGCTCAGCTCCTTTGGTGATTCTCAAGACTCAGAATTGAGTCTCCTGGATGCTGTGTTTCCCCTCACTCTGGTGTTAAAAGTATTCTCTCTGGAGCTCCTCACCTTGGCAAAAATCAAATATGATAATATTGAAAGTTCTGGAAACATCTGTATATGTATATACATATATATTCACACATGGAGATGCACATAGGTATACTCAGTTTTGTTTCTTTGTTGTGCAAAATGCTGTATTTCAAATAAAGTTATGACTGCCCTCATCAGGTGATAGCACATTAAAGGTTTCTGAAGAGTCCTTTATGTGCCTTATGCTCTTCTGGTTGCTTAACTTAGATGCTGAAAATATTAATTTAAAACAGAAGCTTATGTATTCTTTCAGATCAATTGCATATAATGCAGCAATATTTAGAATCATAAACCCTATACCTAATACCACACTGGTTTATAACAATACTGAATCATAATTAACCTAAAGGAAACTTACAGTTCTGAAGCTGACTTTTCTGAAGCTAGTTTCTTTCAAAAAACAGGTCAAGGTCAAGATTTTAAAAAATCTACTGAGATTTCAAGTAGCTTGTTTTTAACTGATTGCTTTTAAGAGCTTAAACAACATTGAACTAATTTATGCATCCTTGCCTCGCTATTTGTTTATGACAAGTGACGGAAAAAAACAATTATAGTGATAATTCTGCCTGCTGCTTGTCTTTTTTGGGAGCAATTTATCCTATTTTCTACATCAAATTAGACAGAGCAGGAATAGTCTAGCTTTGTACATCTGACATTTGGATATCTACAGCTGACTAATCACCTGCTGAGATAAATCGCATCCTATGGGTGTACAGGCTTCTGTCCAAGTAATTTACCGGTCCATCCAGTGTGGGATTGTCTCTGATTGCAGGCAAAAACCTTACTTGATGCCTGTATGTGTATACTAGCCACCTCTGCTCTGTCCCCTTTCAGG
Organism: Melopsittacus undulatus; assembly: GCF_012275295.1. Taxonomy (NCBI): domain Eukaryota; kingdom Metazoa; phylum Chordata; class Aves; order Psittaciformes; family Psittaculidae; genus Melopsittacus; species Melopsittacus undulatus. The sequence continues at coordinate 17,136 of NW_022994560.1, forward strand.
TGTCAGGACCCCCCTGAATGGTAAGGTATGCACGACCCAATTCAGCAGTCCTAAAGTAGCAGTCTTTCACTGGAGAAGTGCTGAATCAATACATCATTTTGCATGTATGGAGGAGGAAAGAAAAGATGTTTTGCTCTTCTGTATACTGATAATATATAAAACTAGGCTGTCTGTGAGACCTATTTATAACAGTGGGGTTTTTTTTCTGAACATAGGGATGTTTTTTCCATAAAACTGAGAAGTTTGTGTTAAACGGAGAACAGTGTATGCTATGGGCAAGACTACCCAGATGCTTACAGCTTGTGTCTGGACATATATAGATGCCAGGATCAGTTAAATGTTTCACTGAGGTGTAAGTTGCCTGGAAATGCTCTAGAATGCATTTTACAGTGATTGAGAAGCAGTTATACTTCCAGAAAGCACAGTCATTTGATCACATGAGTAATAGTTACAGAGAGCTGCAGTCACACCTTCTCATCTGAAATTTCTTGTTGTATGAAATTCTGTATTGTTTGTCATAAATCAGCTTTAGAGAAAATTCTACAGCAAATATTTTAGGATTTGAAACTGCTAAGAAAATAGCAAATGCCTTGGTGACACCTGCTGCAGCAGTAACATTAAGAATGCTGTCAAGCAGAAGCCATTTGTCACTTACCCTATATTGAGGAGGCAAAGTCAAGGCAAACTTAAACTACACTGTTTCTGTATTAGTGAAATAGCCATTTGATAAAAAACTTTGGCTCAACAAGGGAAAGCTTTTCAGTACAGTGTAAAGTGAAACAGATAGCTCTGATGAAAATTAATGTTATCTGGGCTGCACAACCTTTTTTAAACTTAGCATGTATCATCTCCCAATGGAAACTTACTGCTTTTTTGACTTTCAAAATCAGTGAGTGGAATATCTGACACTTACCTAAATGAATTTGTAAAAACTCAGATTATTTGTTTGCCAAATTAAGTGACGAATGTGTAGAACTGCACTCTGCAAATGTAAATAATTGTTTATTACCAGTTCTGCCATGCTGAGAAACTCATCTGGGGTCATGAAATAATAGAATCACAGAATTGTTTGGGTTGGAAAGGACCCTAACATCATCTGGTTCCAACCCCCTGCCATGGGCAGGGACACCTCCCACTAGACCAGGTTGCTCAGGGCCTTGTCCAGCCTGGCCTTGAACACTGCCAGGGATGGAGCATTCACAACATCCTTGGGCAGTCTGTGTCGGCTCCTCACCACCTTCATAGTAAAGAATTTCTTCCTTATATTTAGCCTAAATCTCCTCTGTTTAAGTCTAAAACCATCACCCCTTGTCTTATCACTGCAATCCCTGATGAAGTCTCTCTCCAGTATCCTTGTAGACCTCCTTCAGATATTGGTATATGATGATGAAGAGGATCATAATTATTATTTTGTTATCTTTACTGTGGGGGTGGTGAGGCACTGGAATGGGTTGCCCAGGGAGGTAGTGAATGCTCCATCCCTGGCAGTGTTCAAGACCAGGTTGTATGAAGCCTTGAGTGATATGGTTTAGTGTGAGGTGTCCCTGCCCATGGCAGGGGGGTTGGAACTAGATGATCTTAAGGTCCTTTCCAACCCTAACTATTCTGCGATTCTATATGCAAATTCCACAGAAACTACCTAGCTCTCGCTTGCACTGTCTGTTTCTCCAACCCTCCCTGAATTAGCTTGCAGCTGCCAACCTGTTAGCCTTATTCTAGTTCTGCCAGTGTGACAGCTATTGTGTTACCTGACAGGAAGAAAATGATTTCTTTTAGTCTCCCTTTCATTTACATCCTTAAACTGTTGTTCTTACAATATGAAGATGTGAATATGATTGATTATATGAAATGCATTATTTCTCATTTTTATGTTTTCTACCCAATAGATTTCTGACTAGGTGAAATAAAGGAGCCTTATAGTACCAGCTGATTAACATAGTGCTAAGCTCCATACTGTATTGTTTCTGGTAAGCTGCTATGCTCACATGAGGGAGTAATAGGGATGTTACTTCAATAAGTCTCAAAACAAACTGTGTGCTCAGGCTTTGGCAGTTTCTAACCTGTGAGTCTTAAAATCATGTCTAGCTGGGCAAACTTCAGTTTGCCACAGAAGCAGTTTGATTTTGGGATTGAAAAGATTCAGCTACAGGTGACCCAAAGAGGTGGTACCAGGTGTCTGCACAGTAGATGATTTAGGACTAAATCGTAGAAGGCTCATTCTCTTTTGCTCAAGTGTTGTGTTTTTCAGCATTGTTATTAATTTGTGATGGTGATTGATAGAATCTTGCTGAGATGATGTCATAGATGATAGAAAAGCAGGACTCAACATTTTTTTTTCTTCAGTAGTGTAATCTAATTCAATCAGAACAGCATAAAAAGGATTAGAAATTTTAAACATCTCTTGCAAAGTCCTTCCACACTAATATCTTATAAATACACTAATGCAGCTGAACTAATTTAAGCCTGTGTTAACATTGCTTATGAAGCATATCGAGTGTTTAATTGCAATGCAGAAAGAACAAATAATGAGAATAAGTTACCCAAATTATTTCATTATAAAATAATTAATGTGATGGGCAATTAAAGTATGCATATAAGTGTACTCATTACATAGTCATTCAAAATTACCTAAGCTAAGGTTAAAGGTGTTATTAAAAACATTAATTTAATTTGTTATATAAAAGGCAGATAATAATCATAAAATATTGCAAATGATAATGAGAAACACTTTAATGAAGTCTTGGTTTAATTAGCAAGGGTATCATTATGATTTGCCTGTGGGTAAAATGGCAGACTGTTAATATATTTTCTTTTCATTATGATTAGAGTCTTAGTGAGTTATTTAACTTATATGAAGAAATATAGGCTTACATTTATATCTTTGTGATGTTATCTCATTTTGCTTGACACATTTATGATATTTTAAAGATTTGATAAATCAGATTTCTGAAGATAATGTTCCAAGTATTGCTTATCCTGATTAACCTCTGAATTGCAGGTAATATCCGCTGTTGGGAGAACCTTACAAGAAAAATTCTAGTGGAACTTGGGTGAACCTGAGAAAATTTCCTTGGTGGCTTATGGCATTTTCAGGCAATCATTGTAAATGCATTTGAAAAGTACTTTAAAATTGTATTTATAGTATGCTAGGATGTACCTCTAACTTAAGCCAAGAATTGTTAACTTGAGCTACAACACAAGCTAACTCAAGATAGCTTTATTCATATAAAATTCTAAGAAAGCACCCCCTTTTTAGTTCTAAGAATTTTGTGAGTGAGCCAAAACTCTTAAGTAAAAGGTGTGTTCAACTCACTGAGTTTTCATTTCCATCAGTTTTCATTTCCAGAGTTTAAAAATTTATTTTAAAAGTAACTTCCTCTGCATGCGTGACCAGCATGTCAAAGGAGGTGATCCTGCCCCTCTACTCTGCTCTTGTGAGACCTCACTTGGAGTATTGTGTGCAGTTCTGGTGTCCTCAACATAAAAAGGACATAGAACTGTTAGAACAAGTCCAGAGGAGGCCATGAGGATGATCAGGGGACTGGAGCACCTCCTGTATGAAGACAGGCTGAGAAAGTTGGGGCTGTTCAGCCTGGACAAGAGAAGGTTGCGTGGAGACCTCATAGCAGCCTTCCAGTATCTGAAGAGGGCCTACAGGGATGATGGAGAGGGACTATTCATTATGGACTGTAGTGACAGTGTTAGAAAAGGGTGAAATCTTATGTTAAAAATAATCATATAGAGTGATAGAAGTAATTATATTTGAAAGTTTGTAAATCAATAGAAGGCCTTTATATATTAACAAGTTGTAACTTTGCTGTTCTGTACCTTAGTTGTAATTTGTTGTTCTGTACCTTAGTTGTAATTTGCTGTTCTCTACCTTAGTTAATCTATAACTAAATATCACAGTATTTAGTTATAGCAGTAGAAAATTAACATAGTCATATATGGAGAATTGTGCCTTACCCAAGCAGAACATACGGACTGACCAGAGGCAGCCAGGCGAAAACAAGAGAATACTGGCATCCACATAATGGTTGGGGCCTGTCCAAAGAACGGAAAGGTGAAAAGGACAGAGCGAGGAAGACTTCTTACTTCATCTGAGAAAACTCCTTACTTCATCAGGACGACCACCAGGGGGGGGCTGCACAAGCGCAGAAGAGGCTGATGTAATGGACTGATGAGGCAATCCCTGATGCGTATGTATTAGTTAACATAGCAATTTATGTTGAATATGCAATAATTGCGAAACTTTTGATGTATAAATTGTGAACACGACGTGACAAGGTTGAAGCCAGATTTGGGCGCGTGCCCCTGGTTTCCCAGCGCTGCAATAAAGCACCTCATATAACCATTCCAGTGGTTATGTGTGCATTCTTACGCTAACAGGACAAGGGGTAATAGGTTAAAACTTAAAACAGGTGAAGTTTAGATTGGATATAAGGAAGATGTTCTTTACTGTAAGAGTGGTGAGGCACTGGAACAGGCTTCCCAGAGAGGTTGTGAATGTTCCATCCCTGGCGGTGTGCAGGGCTGGGCTGCACAGAGACTTGGATGACATGGTTGAATGTGAGGTGTCCCTGCCTGTCTCAGGAGGGTTAGAAATTGATCTTAAGGTCCTTTCTAACCCTAACTTTTCTATGATTCTATGTAGTGCTTATAGCATAGTTTCAGCATTAACTCCAGTATTGCATGAGTTCTTTGATCAGATATTCTTTAATGCTGAGACAAGGCAAGCACCTCATTTTACACTCTAAAGTCTAGCTAATCAGGCATAATAACAGGTGGCTGAAGGAGGGCAAATAAAAGAAGTATGGTTTCCATTAATCCATTAATTCATCATTTATTCTTCTAAAATACTGACTATGACCAGGTTTTCATATACTTTTTCTGCAAATACTTGGCTGCTTAAATTTCCATCATGAGCCAATGAGACTGTTGGCAATTCCTGCTGAATGTATCAACACTGTAATAATTTATAATTTTTTAAACACCTAAGAGGAAGTTATATTCATTTTGTCCTCAAGATTCTGGAATTTTAACCTCTGTATCCTGCAAATCACTGTGTTCTGAAAGGTGAAGTTGTGTGCAATTTAGGAGGATTTGCAGAAAGGTGACTGGAGATGGCTAGAATTATATGATTTTGACACCTCAGTGCTACCAGAGCTATATGCATGTATGCACTAACAGCCAACTTAAGTACTTCCACCCCTGATGCAAGATCCCTTCTTCCTTTCTTTGGCCCATTAACGCCTGAGTAGTGTTGAATTATCTGTTTATTAGCCTACATAAATGTCTCCCAGCAGCATTTTTGTATGGATAAAAAGTGTACTTTTGGAAGATATCTCACGCTCATACCAAATATATATGCTTTTTGTTTTCACCGATACTATCGTGAGTACAAATGACCCTCCTTTAAGATGAAAGTAACCTGAAAGGCGAACTTGCAAGAAGTTGCCATCCTTGGATAGGTGTAAAGTCCACAGGATCAGACCAGAGTCACTTCATAGTAAACCCCTTGAAGCACAAATAGTATGGATATCAGATCCTCAACACAGTTTTTACTCTGTGTGGGTCATTTGAGCTCCTAGCTCCACTCTGCTTACATAGACACAGCCTGTGTTTCAATCTACACATGGTTCAGATATCTATTTGGGCAGAGATCTCCACATCACTGTCTGCCAAACAGCACAGGTGTATTATGCTCTTACAGCTGGGTATGTTCCAGCTGAATCTGAAGTGCAGTGTAAATTCTGTGTCACATCCTTAGTTGAGTAAACTAAATCAGACTTACAGTGCCTCAAAGCTAATAACAAGGTTAGTAAAAAAAAAACTTGAAGAGAGTGTAGTTTTGGCTTTGTAGTGGTAGAAATTTTCACTTTCTGATACAACAAAAGCATTTTACCTAGCACACATGGTGCACAGTTAATGAGAGATTCTGCTACTGACACAATCCTCTTAAGGCAGCAGGTTTTTCAGGTTTTTTTTTTAGTTTTAGACACAAAACTTCCTAGATTATTAAAAATTGCTGCATGTCAGAGACTAGAACTAGATAAAGTACATGACCTGTTGCATGAGATATAATTAACTTAGGAGCAGCTTGGCCATATCTGAAGCAATAGAAAGCAATTTTCTTGAGAAAGGTTGAAAAAATCCATATTGATCAGTAGTAAGTAGTAAAAATTTATTGCAATGTTGTCAGTTGCCTTATTCCAAATCAATACAAATCTCACCAAAAGCTTTCTTAAATGCAATAAGAATCTGACAAGGCCTTTTTGTCACAGATTAGCGTTAGAGCAATGAAAAGGCCCCCAAGGAAAACTTGTCTCTGACCAGAATGCCAGCTGTATCCCATTTCAGCAGCACTCTGTTTGGTGTAGGACATCTTTATTGGCATTTTGGAACCCTGAAGAAAAGCTTAATGTTTTATCAGTTAACTCATTCAAATGTTAAATGCCTAAAGACCTTGTGCTTCTGACTGCTTTTATCAAATCAAAATTGTTAGTTTTCATAAGAAAAAATCAATCAGCACTGGAATAAGAATGAAAGATTGATGATAGGAGAAATGTTCTTTCTGTTTCTAACTTAAAGAAAAAACTTTCATCAAAATCTGTTTTCATCAGAGCACTAAGATCCCACGACAGGATAGGTGTAAATTCCACAGGATCAGACCAGAGTCACTTCATAGTAAACCCCTAGTAAACCCCACGACGGGATCTTAGATCCTGAAACTAGCACACACTGATAGGAGACTAATACTTTCCTTAGAAAAGCATTCAGAACAATTTCAACTCAACTATAACCTAGATTTGGATGTTCATAAATTACTTTCCCAAAGCTGCACAATCTAATTTTAGGTAGAAGAGCTAAGACACTGTGTTGCAGTGTTCCACCCAAACCTGGACAGTTTGAACGCTTGCTCTCAACCAAGACAAAGCTAATCCACTTCCAAGGCAGTCTGATGGATACCATCCACCAATTAATAAAAGATAATAGGTGTTTTAGAGAGCAAAGGCGACTTTTTGGTTGAACCCCCTTTGTATTATTGTGACAAATATTTAGTAGTTTTTTTCTTAAATGCAAGGTTTCCCCATGCATCACTCCTTAAAAACATGAGGAACAAATAATGGGGTGAAGCAGTGTGTCTATAAATGAAGATACTGAAGAATACATATGGAAGGCCTGCAGAGTAGAAGACAAGTGCAGACTGCAGAGTTCCAGAGTAACTAGAAAGGAGAGAGAGAACACTACATTATCACTTCCCATGTCACTCTCTCCCAAAATAAAGGACAAAAGCAAGTGGGAATGCTCTTAAAGAGAACAGATAGAAATTAGCTTTTCTTTATCTTGGTGCTAATATGTTGAGTCATTTGTCTGATAAGCTTCAGCTGAAAAACCGCAACTTTTTGGGAGATTACTGCATACCTGTAAGGAATAAAATCACTCAGGAAATCACCTGTTCCAGGCAAGAATTCAAACCTCCGAATTGGTAATTATGAAGCTTTAAAGTGACCAACAACAGAGCCAGAACTGTCATTCCCAAATTTGCAAAATTGGAAGCTTTCTGGAACCTTTCGTTTTTTATGATATTGCAGTCAGGAAGAAAACAAAGCTGAGAATCACACTTCCAATGTGGAATTAAACACAGTAGAAAATACAGTTTCTGCTAATCAATTTGCAAAATGTAACTACATCAGAGCTTATATTTTCATTGGTGAGGAAGACCATGATAGAAAAGGTCAGTAATTTACAGAACACACAGAAACAAGCTGAGCCCTGAAAGCAACTGAAAAGGAGGAATCAGCAAGATGAAAATAGAGGTATATGGAAGATTCTAAAGCAAACAAGATTGAAGCAGTGGCTGGCATTTGGAAATAGGTGCTGCATTTACAGAAGCAAAATTTAATTTTCAAAAGTTCACAGAAAAAACCCAAGAAAGAAAGAAACAAACAAATAAACCCCAAAAATATAAAAACTCAGAAAATATATTTCTAACCATCACATGCAAGTATCACTAGTGTCTGGTTGTATGAGGACTCTTTCTGTTTGGCTCCAGAGCCACTATAAACACATTAGCTGAAATCCAGTGCAGTTCTTCATGGACTTCTTGGCTGCAGAAACAACCCTCTCAGCTACATTCTGTTGGTGCCTGGTTCCAGGCAGTGGAAATCCTCCTCCCTTTCCCTCTTCTGTGCAAACTATGAGGGGTTTCAACTACTTGGTCCAACTTAGCACTAAAAATCAGCAGTTACTACTCTTACAGTAGAGATAGCAACATTTCTGTATTGTCACTATCATAGAATCATAGAATCATGGAACCCCAGGTTGAAGGTGACCTCAAGGTTCATCTGGTCCAACCTTTCTCAGCAAAAGCACAGTCTAGCTGACATGGCCCAGCATCTTTTTGTTGATCTATAGACTGACACCCCCCAACTACAGATACTAAAAAAGAAAAACAACCCATGAAAATAGTAGTTCTCGCTACAATACACTGGATAGAGAATCATGCTGCAGTTGGTTATGTATCTGAAAGTCATGCAACATGGTGAAATGGAAACCTCAATTTCTTATGGCCAAAACAAAGTGTAACTATAGCATAATGATTTTTTCATCATACTAAAGCAGGTATTTGTGGGGAAAAAAAACCCAAACAAATCCAACAAAAACCGAAACCCACAGCAAATCAAACCCTGCACCTTTAGAGGTTTAAAGGATACATTCCCAACCAATTAGAACCATGGTTTACTGCCCTCCCCAGAACTCCCTCTTCCATCAAGGGCAAAAAAAACCCAACAAAACCCCCACTTTGTTCTCTATATGAAAGCAAAATTATTAACCACCATCTCAGAACTGTAACACTTCAGAGTGCAGCACAAACCTTACAGCCACGAGAACATTATGGCTTGGTAACATTCATCAGCATAAGCTACTGTGTCCCACCAAGAAGAATGAAAGTTGTCTGTAAAGACTTTAGCTTACAAACACAGCAGAATAAATAACAGAGCAAAAAATGTATTTTATGATACTGAAGTGTTTGGCCTTGTTAACAAAAGACAGACCTAGAAGCAATTCAAAGGCAACACTTGTTTGCTTGTAGCTTTGCACCATACAGTGCAGACAAAAACTCAAAAAAGGCACATAGTATTCAGAGTAGGATTTCTGATCAATCATCAAAATGTACATTCTAATATTAAATTTTAAAAGTTATACAGAAACCACAATTAGCAGATATTGTATTCATAATGCTACTCAATGAATAAAGCCCAGGCTACACATTAAATACCATGAGTTTTTCAGTGCTTTGCATCTCCTGTCTAAGATGGCAGGCTAAACTATTCATCTAATTTTACACTGGGACAGAGTAAGATAGAAATAGTCACCTGGTCAGTCCACAGTTTAGATTGATAAAGGAGTACAATAGCAGTAAATTCAAGCTCTGGTGCTAAGTCAGCTTAGTTTAGCTAAGTGATAGACATACTGTCTTGGCTAGTTTTAGCTGAAAAGCTAAAAAATGTAGAAAGCTGTTAAAAAATTGACAGCAAGAATTTAACGTCTGAAATTCTGACAATTCATCAGTGGCTTATAAGCCTTTGAATGTCTACATATTCACATTAAAAGAGTCAGAACTAATTTTCATTCTAAATTATATGAACAATTTGCAAAGACAAAAAAAGGTTGAAAGCAATTGCTAGCATTCAAACTGATTGCCATGCTTTTTTTCATCTTTTGTCATCTTTTGTCATCTTTTTTTTCATAAGCATGTAATGTGTGTATCTTTGTACTAAACAAAATCAGTTCCAGACTCATTCCTTAAATCAAGTGCTTAGGGAAATGCAATGCAAATGAAGCAAAAGATTTGTAGCTGTATTTCATGTATTATTTTCTTCACCCTGCTGAAAACAGAATTCTTACAATGTAGTCAATGGAAAAAACTCTGCAGGGCAACATACTGCTTAGCAAGCTTTAAATGTTCTCTTCTTAGCGGGCATGATGAAGTCTATGGAGGGTGTGAGGCCCTGGTGTGGCTTTGGGGCAACAGTGAGACCTTGGTAGGACTTCAGGGCAATGGAAGGATGTCTCAGACAACATTGATTGGTGAGAACTGATCTTTCCTTGCTCCCAGACATGATGTGGGATTTGGTTTTTTTGGTATATCTTTTTTTGTTTCTGGTACATTTATCAGATGCTGCTGACGGTTTGTAATGTTCTCAACCCCTTCCTTGTCACCATAAAAGCCATACTTTATATTAGTAGGTAGGGTAGGGAGATATAGAGTAGAAGTGAGTCTGAAAAACATTAATTTTAACATTAGTACCCCAGATCATGAGAACAAGTTACAATCAGGATGCAGTTTAGGGGTCTGCTTCCTCTTACCTTTGAGCTGGTAATTACCAGTCCTTTGAAAAGGACCAGAAGATGACTACAGAAGTGTTTATTTAACCTTCTTGGGCCAGTGTAAGTCTTGAAATATTTCCCGGATTTCCTAACAAAACCCAGAGATTTCATTAACAGAATATACATTTTAGTTTGCTTTGCAAAATCATCATACAATGGCAGAATTTTATCAAAATAATGTCAACTTCTTGTTCTACCTTCTACCAAGAATATGCACCACAGCAAAGCAGAGGAAACACATAGCTAATGCAGGCAAAAATGCATTCAAAGTGTTAATACAGACAGTTTCGTTGTAGTCAGTAGTGGGTATGCAGAAATGGGCTTGAGAGAGCTATTTTGTGGGAGTATTGCAGGGACAGCTCTGTTATTGACTGCAGCTCTCATCGAAACAAAACATTATAAGGCATTTGTAAGCCATGACTGTCTCTTTGGATGGTTTAGTTGTGTTAAAGGCTGGATTATGGAAACATCCTTATGTTCTTTGATGAATTGAAAGAAGATTTGCTGCCTTGGACAACAGGAAGTCATGCAGTCTAATACTAAGTAACATCTGCTATATACTTTTATGCCACTTGCAGACTGTAAAACACGTAGTGGGTATCTGTTGAAAGGGAGGCAGATTTCAAGATCCAAAAATATAACAGGTAACAGATGTTTTGGTCAGATGGTAAACCAAAACATACATTTTGTTACTGGTGTCTGAGACAGCAAATAGGACCAGAATTTATGACTTAATGAACATTTTATGCAGTAATTTGCTTAAAACCTCCTCAGGATGCAAAGCAATATTACAAATGAATTTCATATTCCTACGATCAAGTAATTCTAGTTTTGGTGCTTGCGAATGGATCCTCAATTTTAACTTGACTGACCCAAGTACTTCTGTCAGATTTCCAGATTTTCTGTATATCCAGCAAATTAATTAAAATTGGGCACTTACAGATGGTTTGTATGATTTTAGTATGCATGATGTGTTTTTATCAGCATCTTCTGCTGTGTCTAGTATTTCAGTAGGGAAATGGGAGCATACTCTGGTTAAATGCTTTTCATATCACTAGGATATTTTTACTTCTTCATATTAAATTATGACACTCCTTGTAGCAGTCTGGTAGAACTTAATTTGACCATTCTAATTTAAGCTGCTTGTCTTTGGTTGACAAAGCAATTGTAGAAAGCCATGAATATGTTCTGCCAGGGTTCTCTGAAATTTCAGAGAAAACAGAAACCTGAGTATTACACAGCAAAGCTGTTAGAGAAGGCAAACGGCTTCAGTTGTTTGTAAGGCACTGTAGCTGCTCATGAAGGCCCTCAAACAGATAGCCTCGGTACTTTCAACACTGCTATAGGAGAGTGAGAGATTGCTATGCAGTCCATGAAGTGGCTACTGGCTGATGGGGCACACCGAGGCTGCCAAAATATCCTGGATCCATGGAAAACTTAAAGAGTGGTTATAGCTTCCTGCTACACAGTTTGCCAAGTACCTCTATTGGCAATCTATGACTATAAGGGGTAGAAGATCCCAGAGCTGAAAGAAAATGTGGGTATTCATCACATAGAGCAACCATTGCTAGTTAATCCTTTTACGATTCATGAAACATAATTCTGTTGCTAAGTGTTGCAGCACCATTAAAACATGATTCCCTTGCTAGATGTTACCCTTGCTGTGTTTGCCTGTCACTGCCACTTTATATTAATTGATGCACTCAAGTTCTCCACCCTTGGCAGTAGGGAATCTGATCTCTCCTGGCTTCCCTGCAGCACATTCAGAACTCCTTAACTTAAACTGTCTTACACAGTCATATCTTCTTTCTTAACTTAAAAACAGAGAATGAGGCAGATTTTTTTCTTACTATTATTTTTTATTCCAAGATCTGCTATTTATTAATTTGAACTGGGTGAGGCAAAAATCACCTTTTTTTGTATTTTTCTAATTCCAGTAGGCTTGATTAATGTATTTCCACGTGTCAGATTCCTCAACTGACAGGGTACATAGAATTTTCAAAAATAAACAAAAAGAATTGCTTATCAGAGCCCTGCAGGTTGATCTCTACCCTTCCCCATGGTAACACTTTTTCAAGCACAGTAACAGCCAGCAGAGTAGATAATGGGGCACTTCTGAACCTGAAAATTAGATGCTGTCTGCCATGACTAGAAAGAAAAAATCTCATGGTGGAAGGGTATGAAGGAAAACGGAATGAAGTTAAGTTTTGTTTGTATTTAAAAAAGAGGCAGATGGAAGGCGGCTCTAACAAGAGAGAGAGATGTAGCACTTGAAGGTAGGGAGACAGATAACCAAACATATCAACCTATGCAATTGCCTGGAAAGTGTAATGCAGAATTCTTCACTCATTTAATGGGTAGAAATTTTGTTTAGATTTATGTACTGGAAATTAGCGACTGGCTAAAGCAGATTCTCTTGGTTCCTCTAGCCAAGTTGTCTTGGTATGTAAGAAATTATTTCATATATATATTGATGAAGGTACTGTAGTGCCTCTACTGCCATTTCCTTTTTACCTGTGGCAATAATTACAAATAACGATCTGAAATGAACAGAGGATTTTTTTTCCAATCAGACAGCAAAAAAACCAACCCAGCTTATGGGTAATTATATGATGCAAATGAATAAGAGTTATTTAAAAAAAAAACCCACAATCCATAAACTTTTTCCACTTCTTCAAATTGTTATGTGTATGTAACCTATTAATGAATGAGCTGATACAGGGAAGAGAAGAGAGGAGAAAGGTTAAAGCCCATATATTTTTATGCAAACAGTTCTTTGGCTTTTCTATCAAATCAGGGACGTTTGGTGCTTATGGAATAAAAAGATGAATGGATTTCCTCAAAAAATTCTCAATAGTGGTTGCTGATGCTGGGCAACAATATGCCTTTTCCAATTGACAGCTACAGCACTCCAACTCTGTCTCTTATAATACAACATCACACTGAATCTTTCACGAATAGATGTAGTCTCCTTCCCTTTATTAGCTTTCTTGTCCCCATATTGCGCAGTCAGTATAGGCATCATTCCTGTCCTTTAGAAGAAGGTAGATTAGTCCATTTCCTCATGGGGGTTTGCAAAGTCCTTCAATAGACTGTGACTGGAAGAGGAAGAGGCTGAAGATGGTGGCCTAAGGGAATAAACTGCTGACTTGATAAATCTTTGGGTCTTAAGAGGTCATCTCTTGATGTCTGAAAGAAAGATTGACTTGCCAGCAAATATGAGCACTCATCTTTACGGCTTTGTGAGGGTTTTTTAAGTAATTATAGAAAAACATTTGTATATGAGATACTCAGAAAATTTCTATAACTGCAGAAGCAGTGTTTTCCTTTCTCAGGTCTTATGCAATTCTTATAGATTTATTTATGCTGTTTTACACTGTGTGCACATTGCCCATGAGATGTGGCAGGGAATTTTAATGAGCTTTTACACTAACAAATGCAACATGAAAAAAAATGAAATTCTGTGAACTTTTGTTACATGTGACACCTCATAAACTCTAAAGAGTGTAAGAGCAGTGAGCAAACATATTGTTAATGAGTATTCTGATGTTTCATATCCATGTCCAGAGATGCAGCTAGAAGCAGATTAAATCTAATTAATTTTCTTTTTCCTGGAGTATTTCATAACCTGTTAAATTTACTCTGTACAGGATAAATTGTGTATTTTTGGAACAGAATTGTCGCACAAACAATGTAGCTTTTATCACTGCTTACTACTGGTAGATTCTAAAAACTCACAGCCAGACCTTAGTTATGTAAATTAAGGAGGTTCATCAGGAATCTACAGAACAATTTGTGTTTGAAAAAAAATATTTTATTTCATTGTATTTTATTTTTTTGTAATTCTATTATATAAATAGGGGCTGCAGACAAAGTGTAATCTGACATATTTGAACAGTGATTCCACTTCCCAGATACCCAGACCACCGTATTGTGACCTGTCTGTGGATGGTTATGTGTCTGGGTTAGGACACAGGGTTCAAAGGAGGTCTGCCTTGGTGGATGTCCTGTGCTCATTTTTGGCCGATATTGAATCTACTGGTGGATTATACTTTCTAGATATTTTTTGCTTCTGTAACTTGCTCTTGGCAAATTTTCTTCTGCTGATTTGTACCCAGAGTCCACAAAAACACTGGGTACTTCTGGATACTTTTGTGAGAGCAGAAGGCTGTCTAGACTGTGGAATGAGTATGAAAGTACTTTTGTACTTGGGAGGAACAGCAAAGTGCTGCGTTTTCATGTGACATGCTCAAACTCACATTAAATGGTAGGTAAGAAGGGAGTTAGATCCTATGCAAATTCCAGTCAATTTTTGGAGCCGATTTTGATTTTAATTTGATACTTGGGGAAAAAATGCAGATGTTGCACAAGGTAAACCATAATTTTCTGGAAGCATGACAGATCTTTGAACAGAATCTGTGGCCTACGCCAGTAAAAGATTTTTCTTAATTCTTTATTTTTAGGCTATTATATCATGAGTGGAATGGTGTCTTAAATAACAGCTGTCAGGACAAGCAGTTGTATTCAGTTCTGTTTCGTGTTTTGAAACATCTCTCTCCTGAGAGCTCTATAATCTAAGTCCAGATTGCTGCTGTCCTCCCCTGACAGGATAGCAGAGAAGTATTGATCCATCCTGGGAAGATGTGATGAAGTGACAACAGCGGGGACTTTTATTTGCTCATCTCAGAACAGTACCAGAAAGCAGAGCTAGCTAATTCCATGCTTAGGAGAAAGAAGGAAAGAAGATGTGAATAGGAACAATGAGAAGAATGTGCCCTGATTATGCTTCCATTAGTGCTTGGGAAAGGGTTGCCTTGGCATTAAAGTTGGCTTGCTGAGAGTAAAAGCACTACAATTTGTTGCAGTCTTATGTTCATATGCTATCGGGTTGAGTGAAGCACTTGGGGGCTACCCTTGAAATCCAAATCAACTGCAAAAAGGGTGTTTTGCTCAAAGGGTCCACAGGACATTTTTGGCCCACCATTTGAAATAAGCCACAAAACATTGCAAACATTTAGGGAAAATGTACACAGTAGAAAACAAAAAAGAAGGAAAATAATCACAACTATAAACAGGAAGGTGCTGCTTTTTGTAATAGGAAAAGGTACAGGGTGAATAAAAAGGAAGAAGGGGGGGGTTGAGGGTATAGCAAAATAAGCATTGAAGAAAACATTTGTTTCTACAAAACTTCTTGCAGACCATAGGTTCGTTTGCCATTGTTTGCTTTTTATTTTTAAGAAACGAAGAATAACAAAAATTAATGTGTAATAGGAATGTAATAATTCACAAATGAATTCTGTATTTTTTTCTCAATATTTCATTGTGTTCTGTATACACTGAAAAGAAATCAAACCAGAATGAGTCTCTGAAAAACAAATTGTTCAGTTTAGGAGTACAGAGGGTGCATGGAGAGAAAACAAAACAAAAAAAAAATCCATTTGTATTCAGCAGGTGTATTTGTATTATAGTCCATACACATGAAGAGCAATTGTTCTCATGCCTGGACATTGACTTTCACATTTTATTTTATGCTGTGTTATGCCATGCCCAGTACTGCGATGCTCTGCTGTACTGCTGCATTCAGGCAGACTGTACCGAAGTCAGCCAGCGACAACAAATTCTAAAAATGAGGCAAAAGTGAATAGTATTAAATTGGAAAATAAGATTGATAACATGATTATTTTTTTAAAAGTATACCCACAAAATATTGCTGTCTGAGGGAGCACAGGTTGGGATCAGACATAAAAGTAACAATGTGTGTAGAGAACCATGTAGTTATTCTGTTTTTTTTTTGTAGGAACATTTTTGGCTGTAAAATATCTTGCTCTCTGTTTCCTGAGGAAACACTTCCGAAATACAAGGAGAGATACTTATCACAACTTGATATTGTTTTGTACACAAATCTGTTTTACTAGGGAACATAAAGCATCTCATCAGCCATCACCAAATAACAATATACTCTCTGTGATATGTGAAAATTATGGAAGTTTTGTCTGCTAATCCAGTTGCATCCTTGGATATTAATTATACTTATTTGTAGGTTAGTTGCCATCTTCATGACTCCAGCATTTCAGTTGCTGGAGTCTGGTCTTCATTGATGTTGGACTGATTTTTTAGGAAAATTGAACTAAGGTGTTGTTCATATAGAGGTAAACAATAAAAGAGGGAAAAGGAAAATAGAACATTCTCAGTAACACTCTTGACTAGTTATCTCAGTTTTGTACCTCTGAAACTTATACTAACTTATCTAACATTTCTCAGCTGTGTTATAATTTTTTTTTAGTGGAAGTAGCTGTGCCATATAAAAATGGCTCAATAAGATGGCATTAGGTAGATACATAAAACTACTAGTAACTCCTGTTACTACAATATACAAAGGAATATACTCAAACTGAGGAATGTAATTTGAAATTTATAGTCTCGATTAAGCAAAGCATGATTAGTCATCTACTTGCCTGCTGACCTAATGACTGCGAGTGCTTCTGTGGTGTGAACAGTCACTCCCTTCCTTGCAGCCTCTGACTTTGACAAGAAAATGTTTTCCTTGTTGGCAGCATGGATGGCTTGTAATTGAATACACAGGAGGAAAAAATATTGCAACAGTAGAAGAGGAAAAGGAAATGAAAACTGCATAAAAGTGGCAGCAACAATGAAACCAATAGCAGTGTCTGCACTAGCCATAATAGTAGTCTAATAATTCTGATCACTGATTTCTTAACATCTATTCACACTGAAGAATAAGCAGTAAATCCTTAACATATCCACCAATAATTTGTAGTTGGTGTTATTTGTGACACACTAAAAAAAAAAAAAACAAACCAAAAACCAAAGCCATTAAAGTTTTCTCTTTTTTTAAATCCAAATGTTTTCTTAGTTTTCCAGTAGCAGGAAAGTGCAATTTCAGCTTAAAAAAGCCTAAAACAAGAAGTGAGAAAGCTACAAAAAGTAGATGTAGCAGTATCAGCATGCTCAAATGAAGAATGGTTTGTATATATATCTACTTTACATCCTCTATTTGAAAAGTAAGTGAGAAATTAATTATGTTCCCTTTGTGGAAAGCATATGAAAAATGTATTTAAGGGAGATCTTTAGGAAGCTCTATTTTAATGCTGTTAAAACTTTAACTTTGTCTATGAAGCAGCCTGGAATGTTGATTTTGAATCTGCTTTAGGGAAGTGCAGCATTTTCTGAGAAAACTGTCCTCAAAGTAGTAAAAAAATTGATCTGTAATGATGGCCTTTTACCTACTTTGTTTCTGTGGTACTAAAAGGTTGATGTAGGTATAAGCATTCAGTCTGATGCTGCTGCAGCAGAATGAAATTTGATCAATATATCACTATTGATCAGCTTCTTTCTGATTGGCTTAGCAAATCGTGTGTATTCTAGCCTCTTGCAGCCAATCTAGCCCATCCAGAGTTAATATAAATAAATATTGTGTCTACTAACAGACAAGGTAAAAAAACAAGTAGAATTACATAAAACTGAGCTGAAACCAATACCATAATTGCATATAGCATATATCAAAGCATTAATATGTCATTAAAATCGGATGGAAACAAAAATCACACTTAAATCTAGACATAAAATAAAGTACTTTGCTAGTCACAGTTCAAAGTCCACAACCTCTTCTGTTCAACTCAATTTATGCAAAACCTTTAAAAATTATGCTTTTTGGAAAACACACACTATAAAACTCAAGTATTTCAGAAATTTTCAATTGAATTCATGAAGGGGCTTTATTAATAAAGCCCTTAAAACAGATAGGAAATATTTAACAGCATCATAAACAGTCATGTTGCAACCTGTGCATTTAGCACAATCCGTGAAATACTACTAGACCCATGCTTTAGCTACTTCTGATATATTCTTTAAATGCTTTGTGAATCACATTCAATAAATGTGATTCTGTGATGGAATTCTCAGCTACCTCAGAAGCCTTATTTGGCTTCTGCGCATGGAAGCACTCTGTTATGTTCCTTCCCCCAGGTTTAGTAAAATGGTTTTTAATACCAGTTAATCAAGATGCTAACCACTCAGAGTGCTTTTAACATAGTTTCAAATCTCAAGTGGTTAACGTGTGAGTGTCTTTCCAGGCTGGTTTCTGTGTGGAAAG
>NW_022994561.1:0-35598 GCF_012275295.1 Melopsittacus undulatus
ACCCCCCCCCCCCCCCCCCCCCCCCCCCCCCCCCCCCCCCCCCCCCCCCCCCCCCCCCCCCCCCCCCCCCCCCCCCCCCCCCCCCCCCCCCCCCCCCCCCCCCCCCCCCCCCCCCCCCCCCCCCCCCCCCCCCCCCCCCCCCCCCCCACCCCCCCCCCCCCCCCCCCCCCCCCCCCCCCCCCCCCACCCCCCCCCCCCCCCCCCCCCCCCCCCCCCCCCCCCCCCCCCCCCCCCCCCCCCCCCCCCCCCCCCCCCCCCCCCCCCCCCCCCCCCCCCCCCCCCCCCCCCCCCCCCCCCCCCCCACCCCCCCCCCCCCCCCCCCCCCCCCCCCCCCCCCCCCCCCCCCCCCCCCCACCCCCCCCCCCCCCCCCCCCCCCCCCCCCCCCCCCCCCCCCCCCCCCCCCCCCCCCCCCCCCCCCCCCCCCCCCCCCCCCCCCCCCCCCCCCCCCCCCCCCCCCCCCCCACCCCCCCCCCCCCCCCCCCCCCCCCCCCCCCCCCCCCCCCCCCCCCCCCCCCCCCCCCCCCCCCCCCCACCCCCCCCCCCCCCCCCCCCCCCCCCCCCCCCCCCCCCCCCCCCCCCACCCCCCCCCCCCCCCCCCCCCCCCCCCCCCCCCCCCCCCCCACCCCCCCCCCCCCCCCCCCCCCCCCCCCCCCCCACCCCCCCCCCCCCCCCCCCCCCCCCCCCCCCCCACCCCCCCCCCCCCCCCCCCCCCCCCCCCCCCCCCCCCCCACCCCCCCCCCCCCCCCCCCCCCCCACCCCCCCCCCCCCCCCCCCCCCCCCACCCCCCCCCCCCCCCCCCCCCCCACCCCCCCCCCCCCCCCCCCCCCCCCCCCCCCCCCCCCCCCCCCCCCCCCCCCCCCCCCCCCCCCCCCCCCCCCCCCCCCCCCCCCCCCCCCCCCCCCCCCCCCCCCCCCCCCCCCCCCCCCCCCCCCCCCCCCCCCCCCCCCCCCCCCCCCCCCCCCCCCCCCCCACCCCCCCCCCCCCCCCCCCCCCCCCCCACCCCCCCCCCCCCCCCCCCCCCCCCCCCCCCCCCCCCACCCCCCCCCCCCCCCCCCCCCCCCCCACCCCCCCCCCCCCCCCCCCCCCCCCCCCCCCCCCCCCCCCACCCCCCCCCCCCCCCCCCCCCCCCCCCCCCCCCCCCCCCCCCCCCCCACCCCCCCCCCCCCCCCCCCCCCCCCCCCCCCCCCCCCCCCCCCCCCCCCCCCCCCCCCCCCACCCCCCCCCCCCCCCCCCCCCCCCCCCCCCCCACCCCCCCCCCCCCCCCCCCCCCCCCCCCCCCCCCCCCCCCCCCCCCCCCCCCCACCCCCCCCCCCCCCCCCCCCCCCCCCCCCCCCCCCCCCCCCCCCCCCCCCCACCCCCCCCCCCCCCCCCCCCCCCCCCCCCCCCCCCCCCCCCCCCCCCCCCCCCCCCCCCCCCCCCCCCCCCCCCCCCCCCCCCCCCCCCCCCCCCCCCCCCCCCCCCCCCCCCCCCCCCCCCCCCCACCCCCCCCCCCCCCCCCCCCCCCCCCCCCCCCCCCCCCCCCCCCACCCCCCCCCCCCCCCCCCCCCCCCCACCCCCCCCCCCCCCCCCCCCCCCCCCCCCCCCCCCCCCCCCCCCCCCCCCCCCCCCCCCCCCCCCCCCCCCCCCCCCCCCCCCCCCCACCCCCCCCCCCCCCCCCCCCCCCCCCCCCCCCCCCCCCACCCCCCCCCCCCCCCCCCCCCCCCCCCCCCCCCCCCCCCCCCCCCCCCCCCCCCCCCCCCCCCCCCCCCCCCCCCCCACCCCCCCCCCCCCCCCCCCCCCCCCCCCCCCCCCCCCCCCCCCCCCCCCCCCACCCCCCCCCCCCCCCCCCCCCCCCCCCCCCCCCCCCCCCCCCCCCCCCCCCCCCACCCCCCCCCCCCCCCCCCCCCCCCCCCCCCCCCCCCCCCCCCCCCCCCCCCCCCCCCCCCCCCCCCCCCCCCCCCCCCCCCCACCCCCCCCCCCCCCCCCCCCCCCCCCACCCCCCCCCCCCCCCCCCCCCCCCCCCCCCCCCCCCCCCCCCCACCCCCCCCCCCCCCCCCCCCCCCCCCCCCCCCCCCCCCCCCCCCCACCCCCCCCCCCCCCCCCCCCCCCCCCCCCCCCCCCCCCCCCCCCCCCCCCCCACCCCCCCCCCCCCCCCCCCCCCCCCCCCCCCCCCCCCCCCCCCCCCCCCCCCCCACCCCCCCCCCCCCCCCCCCCCCCCCCCCCCCCCCCCCCCCCCCCCCCCCCCCCCCCCCCCCCCCCCCCCCCCCCCCCCCCCCCCCCCCCCCCCCCCCCCCCCCCCCCCCCCACCCCCCCCCCCCCCCCCCCCCCCCCCCCCCCCCCCCCCCCCCCCCCCCCACCCCCCCCCCACCCCCCCCCCCCCCCCCCCCCCCCCCCCCCCCCCCCCCCCCCCCCCCCACCCCCCCCCCCCCCCCCCCCCCCCCCCCCCCCCCCCCCCCCACCCCCCCCCCCCCCCCCCCCCACCCCCCCCCCCCCCCCCCCCCCCCCCCCCACCCCCCCCCCCCCCCCCCCCCCCCCCCCCCCCCACCCCCCCCCCCCCCCCCCCCACCCCCCCCCCCCCCCCCCCCCCCCCCCCCCCCCCCCCCCCCCCCCCCCCCCACCCCCCCCCCCCCCCCCCCCCCCCCCCCCCCCCCCCCCCCCCCCCCCCCCCCCCCCCCCCCCCCCCCCCCCCCCCCCCCCCCCCCACCCCCCCCCCCCCCCCCCCCCCCCCCCCCCCCCCCCCCCCCCCCCCCCCCCCCCCACCCCCCCCCCCCCCCCCCCCCACCCCCCCCCCCCCCCCCCCCCCCCCCCCCCCCCCCCCCCCCCCCCCCCCCCCCCCCCCCCCCCCCCCCCCCCCACCCCCCCCCCCCCCCCCCCCCCCCCCCCCCCCCCCCCCCCCCCCCCCCCCCCCCCCCCCCCCCCCCCCCCCCCCCCCCCCCCCCCCCCCCCCCCCCCCCCCCCCCCCCCCCCCCCCCCCCCCCCCCCCCCCCCCCCCCCCCCCCCCCCCCCCCCCCCCCCCCCCCCCCCCCCCCCCCCCCCACCCCCCCCCCCCCCCCCCCCCCCCCCCCCCCCCCCCCCCCCCCCCCCCCCCCCCCCCCCCCCACCCCCCCCCCCCCCCCCCCCCCCCCCCCCCCCCCCCCCCCCCCCCCCCCCCCCCCCCCCCCCCCCCCCCCCCCCCCCCCCCCCCCCCCCCCCCCCCCCCCCCCCCCCCCCCCCCCCCCCCCCCCCCACCCCCCCCCCCCCCCCCCCCCCCCCCCCCCCCCCCCCCCCCCCCCCCCCCCCCCCCCCCCCCCCCCCCCCCCCCCCCCCCCCCCCCCCCCCCCCCCCCCCCCCCCCCCCCCCCCCCCCCCCCCCCCCCCCCCCCCCCCCCCCCCCCCCCCCCCCCCCCCCCCCCCCCCCCCCCCCCCCCCCCCCCCCCCCCCCCCCCCCCCCCCCCCCACCCCCCCCCCCCCCCCCCCCCCCCCCCCCCCCCCCCCCCCCCCCCCCCCCCCCCCCCCCCCCCCCCCCCCCCCCCCCCCCCCCCCCCCCCCCCCCCCCCCCCCCCCCCCCCCCCCCCCCACCCCCCCCCCCCCCCCCCCCCCCCCCCCCCCCCCCCCCACCCCCCCCCCCCCCCCCCCCCCCCCCCCCCCCCCCCCCCCCCCCCCCCCCCCCCCCCCCCCCCCCCCCCCCCCCCCCCCCCCCCCCCCCCCCCCCCCCCCCCCCCCCCCCCCCCCCCCCCCCCCCCCCCCCCCCCCCCCCCCCCCACCCCCCCCCCCCCCCCCCCCCCCCCCCCCCCCCCCCCCCCCCCCCCCCCCCCCCCCCCCCCCCCCCCCCCCCCCCCCCCCCCCCCCCCCCCCCCCCCCCCCCCCCCCCCCCCCCCCCCCCCCCCCCCCCCCCCCCCCCCCCCCCCCCCCCCCCCCCCCCCCCCCCCCCCCCCCCCCCCCCCCCCCCCCCCCCCCCCCCCCCCCCCCCCCCCCCCCCCCCCCCCCCCCCCCCTAATGTCGGAGATTGGGGGGGGGGGGGGCCCTAACCCTAATGTCGGAAAGGGGGGACAATAACCCTAATGGCGGAAAGTGGGTACCCTAACCCTAATGTCGGGAAGGGGGCACCCCAGCCATAATGTCAGACTGAGGGCAACCCTAACCCTAATGGCGGGAAGAGGGCACCCTAGCCCTAATGTCGGAGATGGGGGGGGGGGGGCCCTAACCCTAATGTCGGAAAGGGGGGACAATAACCCTAATGGCGGAAAGTGGGTACCCTAACCCTAATGTCGGGAAGGGGGCACCCCAGCCATAATGTCAGACTGAGGGCACCCTAACCCTAATGGCGGGAAGAGGGCACCCTAGCCCTAATGTCGGAGATAGGGGGGGGGGGGGGCCCTAACCCTAATGTCGGAAAGGGGGGACAATAACCCTAATGGCGGAAAGTGGGTACCCTAACCCTAATGTCGGGAAGGGGGCACCCCAGCCATAATGTCAGACTGAGGGCACCCTAACCCTAATGGCGGGAAGAGGGCACCCTAGCCCTAATGTCGGAGATGGGGGGGGGGGGCCCTAACCCTAATGTCGGAAAGGGGGGACAATAACCCTAATGGCGGAAAGTGGGTACCCTAACCCTAATGTCGGGAAGGGGGCACCCCAGCCATAATGTCAGACTGAGGGCACCCTAACCCTAATGGCGGGAAGAGGGCACCCTAGCCCTAATGTCGGAGATGGGGGGGGGGGGGCCCTAACCCTAATGTCGGAAAGGGGGGACAATAACCCTAATGGCGGAAAGTGGGTACCCTAACCCTAATGTCGGGAAGGGGGCACCCCAGCCATAATGTCAGACTGAGGGCACCCTAACCCTAATGGCGGGAAGAGGGCACCCTAGCCCTAATGTCGGAGATGGGGGGGGGGGGGCCCTAACCCTAATGTCGGAAAGGGGGGACAATAACCCTAATGGCGGAAAGTGGGTACCCTAACCCTAATGTCGGGAAGGGGGCACCCCAGCCATAATGTCAGACTGAGGGCACCCTAACCCTAATGGCGGGAAGAGGGCACCCTAGCCCTAATGTCGGAGATGGGGGGGGGGGGGCCCTAACCCTAATGTCGGAAAGGGGGGACAATAACCCTAATGGCGGAAAGTGGGTACCCTAACCCTAATGTCGGGAAGGGGGCACCCCAGCCATAATGTCAGACTGAGGGCACCCTAACCCTAATGGCGGGAAGAGGGCACCCTAGCCCTAATGTCGGAGATGGGGGGGGGGGGGCCCTAACCCTAATGTCGGAAAGGGGGGACAATAACCCTAATGGCGGAAAGTGGGTACCCTAACCCTAATGTCGGGAAGGGGGCACCCCAGCCATAATGTCAGACTGAGGGCACCCTAACCCTAATGGCGGGAAGAGGGCACCCTAGCCCTAATGTCGGAGATAGGGGGGGGGGGGGCCCTAACCCTAATGTCGGAAAGGGGGGACAATAACCCTAATGGCGGAAAGTGGGTACCCTAACCCTAATGTCGGGAAGGGGGCACCCCAGCCATAATGTCAGACTGAGGGCACCCTAACCCTAATGGCGGGAAGAGGGCACCCTAGCCCTAATGTCGGAGATAGGGGGGGGGGGGGGCCCTAACCCTAATGTCGGAAAGGGGGGACAATAACCCTAATGGCGGAAAGTGGGTACCCTAACCCTAATGTCGGGAAGGGGGCACCCCAGCCATAATGTCAGACTGAGGGCACCCTAACCCTAATGGCGGGAAGAGGGCACCCTAGCCCTAATGTCGGAGATAGGGGGGGGGGGGGGCCCAAACCCTAATGTCGGAAAGGGGGGACAATAACCCTAATGGCGGAAAGTGGGTACCCTAACCCTAATGTCGGGAAGGGGGCACCCCAGCCATAATGTCAGACTGAGGGCACCCTAACCCTAATGGCGGGAAGAGGGCACCCTAGCCCTAATGTCGGAGATAGGGGGGGGGGGGGCCCTAACCCTAATGTCGGAAAGGGGGGACAATAACCCTAATGGCGGAAAGTGGGTACCCTAACCCTAATGTCGGGAAGGGGGCACCCCAGCCATAATGTCAGACTGAGGGCACCCTAACCCTAATGGCGGGAAGAGGGCACCCTAGCCCTAATGTCGGAGATGGGGGGGGGGGGGCCCTAACCCTAATGTCGGAAAGGGGGGACAATAACCCTAATGGCGGAAAGTGGGTACCCTAACCCTAATGTCGGGAAGGGGGCACCCCAGCCATAATGTCAGACTGAGGGCACCCTAACCCTAATGGCGGGAAGAGGGCACCCTAGCCCTAATGTCGGAGATGGGGGGGGGGGGGCCCTAACCCTAATGTCGGAAAGGGGGGACAATAACCCTAATGGCGGAAAGTGGGTACCCTAACCCTAATGTCGGGAAGGGGGCACCCCAGCCATAATGTCAGACTGAGGGCACCCTAACCCTAATGGCGGGAAGAGGGCACCCTAGCCCTAATGTCGGAGATAGGGGGGGGGGGGGGCCCTAACCCTAATGTCGGAAAGGGGGGACAATAACCCTAATGGCGGAAAGTGGGTACCCTAACCCTAATGTCGGGAAGGGGGCACCCCAGCCATAATGTCAGACTGAGGGCACCCTAACCCTAATGGCGGGAAGAGGGCACCCTAGCCCTAATGTCGGAGATAGGGGGGGGGGGGGGCCCTAACCCTAATGTCGGAAAGGGGGGACAATAACCCTAATGGCGGAAAGTGGGTACCCTAACCCTAATGTCGGGAAGGGGGCACCCCAGCCATAATGTCAGACTGAGGGCACCCTAACCCTAATGGCGGGAAGAGGGCACCCTAGCCCTAATGTCGGAGATAGGGGGGGGGGGGGCCCTAACCCTAATGTCGGAAAGGGGGGACAATAACCCTAATGGCGGAAAGTGGGTACCCTAACCCTAATGTCGGGAAGGGGGCACCCCAGCCATAATGTCAGACTGAGGGCACCCTAACCCTAATGGCGGGAAGAGGGCACCCTAGCCCTAATGTCGGAGATGGGGGGGGGGGGGGCCCTAACCCTAATGTCGGAAAGGGGGGACAATAACCCTAATGGCGGAAAGTGGGTACCCTAACCCTAATGTCGGGAAGGGGGCACCCCAGCCATAATGTCAGACTGAGGGCACCCTAACCCTAATGGCGGGAAGAGGGCACCCTAGCCCTAATGTCGGAGATGGGGGGGGGGGGGGCCCTAACCCTAATGTCGGAAAGGGGGGACAATAACCCTAATGGCGGAAAGTGGGTACCCTAACCCTAATGTCGGGAAGGGGGCACCCCAGCCATAATGTCAGACTGAGGGCACCCTAACCCTAATGGCGGGAAGAGGGCACCCTAGCCCTAATGTCGGAGATGGGGGGGGGGGGCCCTAACCCTAATGTCGGAAAGGGGGGACAATAACCCTAATGGCGGAAAGTGGGTACCCTAACCCTAATGTCGGGAAGGGGGCACCCCAGCCATAATGTCAGACTGAGGGCACCCTAACCCTAATGGCGGGAAGAGGGCACCCTAGCCCTAATGTCGGAGATAGGGGGGGGGGGGGGCCCTAACCCTAATGTCGGAAAGGGGGGACAATAACCCTAATGGCGGAAAGTGGGTACCCTAACCCTAATGTCGGGAAGGGGGCACCCCAGCCATAATGTCAGACTGAGGGCACCCTAACCCTAATGGCGGGAAGAGGGCACCCTAGCCCTAATGTCGGAGATAGGGGGGGGGGGGCCCTAACCCTAATGTCGGAAAGGGGGGACAATAACCCTAATGGCGGAAAGTGGGTACCCTAACCCTAATGTCGGGAAGGGGGCACCCCAGCCATAATGTCAGACTGAGGGCACCCTAACCCTAATGGCGGGAAGAGGGCACCCTAGCCCTAATGTCGGAGATAGGGGGGGGGGGGGCCCTAACCCTAATGTCGGAAAGGGGGGACAATAACCCTAATGGCGGAAAGTGGGTACCCTAACCCTAATGTCGGGAAGGGGGCACCCCAGCCATAATGTCAGACTGAGGGCACCCTAACCCTAATGGCGGGAAGAGGGCACCCTAGCCCTAAAGTCGGAGATAGGGGGGGGGGGGGGCCCTAACCCTAATGTCGGAAAGGGGGGACAATAACCCTAATGGCGGAAAGTGGGTACCCTAACCCTAATGTCGGGAAGGGGGCACCCCAGCCATAATGTCAGACTGAGGGCACCCTAACCCTAATGGCGGGAAGAGGGCACCCTAGCCCTAATGTCGGAGATAGGGGGGGGGGGGGGCCCTAACCCTAATGTCGGAAAGGGGGGACAATAACCCTAATGGCGGAAAGTGGGTACCCTAACCCTAATGTCGGGAAGGGGGCACCCCAGCCATAATGTCAGACTGAGGGCACCCTAACCCTAATGGCGGGAAGAGGGCACCCTAGCCCTAATGTCGGAGATGGGGGGGGGGGGGCCCTAACCCTAATGTCGGAAAGGGGGGACAATAACCCTAATGGCGGAAAGTGGGTACCCTAACCCTAATGTCGGGAAGGGGGCACCCCAGCCATAATGTCAGACTGAGGGCACCCTAACCCTAATGGCGGGAAGAGGGCACCCTAGCCCTAATGTCGGAGATGGGGGGGGGGGGGCCCTAACCCTAATGTCGGAAAGGGGGGACAATAACCCTAATGGCGGAAAGTGGGTACCCTAACCCTAATGTCGGGAAGGGGGCACCCCAGCCATAATGTCAGACTGAGGGCACCCTAACCCTAATGGCGGGAAGAGGGCACCCTAGCCCTAATGTCGGAGATGGGGGGGGGGGGGGCCCTAACCCTAATGTCGGAAAGGGGGGACAATAACCCTAATGGCGGAAAGTGGGTACCCTAACCCTAATGTCGGGAAGGGGGCACCCCAGCCATAATGTCAGACTGAGGGCACCCTAACCCTAATGGCGGGAAGAGGGCACCCTAGCCCTAATGTCGGAGATGGGGGGGGGGGGGCCCTAACCCTAATGTCGGAAAGGGGGGACAATAACCCTAATGGCGGAAAGTGGGTACCCTAACCCTAATGTCGGGAAGGGGGCACCCCAGCCATAATGTCAGACTGAGGGCACCCTAACCCTAATGGCGGGAAGAGGGCACCCTAGCCCTAATGTCGGAGATGGGGGGGGGGGGGCCCTAACCCTAATGTCGGAAAGGGGGGACAATAACCCTAATGGCGGAAAGTGGGTACCCTAACCCTAATGTCGGGAAGGGGGCACCCCAGCCATAATGTCAGACTGAGGGCACCCTAACCCTAATGGCGGGAAGAGGGCACCCTAGCCCTAATGTCGGAGATGGGGGGGGGGGCCCTAACCCTAATGTCGGAAAGGGGGGACAATAACCCTAATGGCGGAAAGTGGGTACCCTAACCCTAATGTCGGGAAGGGGGCACCCCAGCCATAATGTCAGACTGAGGGCACCCTAACCCTAATGGCGGGAAGAGGGCACCCTAGCCCTAATGTCGGAGATGGGGGGGGGGGGGCCCTAACCCTAATGTCGGAAAGGGGGGACAATAACCCTAATGGCGGAAAGTGGGTACCCTAACCCTAATGTCGGGAAGGGGGCACCCCAGCCATAATGTCAGACTGAGGGCACCCTAACCCTAATGGCGGGAAGAGGGCACCCTAGCCCTAATGTCGGAGATGGGGGGGGGGGGCCCTAACCCTAATGTCGGAAAGGGGGGACAATAACCCTAATGGCGGAAAGTGGGTACCCTAACCCTAATGTCGGGAAGGGGGCACCCCAGCCATAATGTCAGACTGAGGGCACCCTAACCCTAATGGCGGGAAGAGGGCACCCTAGCCCTAATGTCGGAGATAGGGGGGGGGGGGCCCTAACCCTAATGTCGGAAAGGGGGGACAATAACCCTAATGGCGGAAAGTGGGTACCCTAACCCTAATGTCGGGAAGGGGGCACCCCAGCCATAATGTCAGACTGAGGGCACCCTAACCCTAATGGCGGGAAGAGGGCACCCTAGCCCTAATGTCGGAGATGGGGGGGGGGGGCCCTAACCCTAATGTCGGAAAGGGGGGACAATAACCCTAATGGCGGAAAGTGGGTACCCTAACCCTAATGTCGGGAAGGGGGCACCCCAGCCATAATGTCAGACTGAGGGCACCCTAACCCTAATGGCGGGAAGAGGGCACCCTAGCCCTAATGTCGGAGATGGGGGGGGGGGGGGCCCTAACCCTAATGTCGGAAAGGGGGGACAATAACCCTAATGGCGGAAAGTGGGTACCC
Source organism: Melopsittacus undulatus (assembly GCF_012275295.1). Classification (NCBI taxonomy): domain Eukaryota; kingdom Metazoa; phylum Chordata; class Aves; order Psittaciformes; family Psittaculidae; genus Melopsittacus; species Melopsittacus undulatus. Next base: position 10,184 of record NW_022994561.1, read on the forward strand.
TAACCCTAATGTCGGGAAGGGGGCACCCCAGCCATAATGTCAGACTGAGGGCACCCTAACCCTAATGGCGGGAAGAGGGCACCCTAGCCCTAATGTCGGAGATGGGGGGGGGGGGGGGCCCTAACCCTAATGTCGGAAAGGGGGGACAATAACCCTAATGGCGGAAAGTGGGTACCCTAACCCTAATGTCGGGAAGGGGGCACCCCAGCCATAATGTCAGACTGAGGGCACCCTAACCCTAATGGCGGGAAGAGGGCACCCTAGCCCTAATGTCGGAGATGGGGGGGGGGGGGCCCTAACCCTAATGTCGGAAAGGGGGGACAATAACCCTAATGGCGGAAAGTGGGTACCCTAACCCTAATGTCGGGAAGGGGGCACCCCAGCCATAATGTCAGACTGAGGGCACCCTAACCCTAATGGCGGGAAGAGGGCACCCTAGCCCTAATGTCGGAGATGGGGGGGGGGGGGCCCTAACCCTAATGTCGGAAAGGGGGGACAATAACCCTAATGGCGGAAAGTGGGTACCCTAACCCTAATGTCGGGAAGGGGGCACCCCAGCCATAATGTCAGACTGAGGGCACCCTAACCCTAATGGCGGGAAGAGGGCACCCTAGCCCTAATGTCGGAGATGGGGGGGGGGGGGCCCTAACCCTAATGTCGGAAAGGGGGGACAATAACCCTAATGGCGGAAAGTGGGTACCCTAACCCTAATGTCGGGAAGGGGGCACCCCAGCCATAATGTCAGACTGAGGGCACCCTAACCCTAATGGCGGGAAGAGGGCACCCTAGCCCTAATGTCGGAGATAGGGGGGGGGGGGGCCCTAACCCTAATGTCGGAAAGGGGGGACAATAACCCTAATGGCGGAAAGTGGGTACCCTAACCCTAATGTCGGGAAGGGGGCACCCCAGCCATAATGTCAGACTGAGGGCACCCTAACCCTAATGGCGGGAACAGGGCACCCTAGCCCTAATGTCGGAGATAGGGGGGGGGGGGGCCCTAACCCTAATGTCGGAAAGGGGGGACAATAACCCTAATGGCGGAAAGTGGGTACCCTAACCCTAATGTCGGGAAGGGGGCACCCCAGCCATAATGTCAGACTGAGGGCACCCTAACCCTAATGGCGGGAAGAGGGCACCCTAGCCCTAATGTCGGAGTTGGGGGGGGGGGGGCCCTAACCCTAATGTCGGAAAGGGGGGACAATAACCCTAATGGCGGAAAGTGGGTACCCTAACCCTAATGTCGGGAAGGGGGCACCCCAGCCATAATGTCAGACTGAGGGCACCCTAACCCTAATGGCGGGAAGAGGGCACCCTAGCCCTAATGTCGGAGATGGGGGGGGGGGGGCCCTAACCCTAATGTCGGAAAGGGGGGACAATAACCCTAATGGCGGAAAGTGGGTACCCTAACCCTAATGTCGGGAAGGGGGCACCCCAGCCATAATGTCAGACTGAGGGCACCCTAACCCTAATGGCGGGAAGAGGGCACCCTAGCCCTAATGTCGGAGATAGGGGGGGGGGGGCCCTAACCCTAATGTCGGAAAGGGGGGACAATAACCCTAATGGCGGAAAGTGGGTACCCTAACCCTAATGTCGGGAAGGGGGCACCCCAGCCATAATGTCAGACTGAGGGCACCCTAACCCTAATGGCGGGAAGAGGGCACCCTAGCCCTAATGTCGGAGATGGGGGGGGGGGGCCCTAACCCTAATGTCGGAAAGGGGGGACAATAACCCTAATGGCGGAAAGTGGGTACCCTAACCCTAATGTCGGGAAGGGGGCACCCCAGCCATAATGTCAGACTGAGGGCACCCTAACCCTAATGGCGGGAAGAGGGCACCCTAGCCCTAATGTCGGAGATGGGGGGGGGGGCCCTAACCCTAATGTCGGAAAGGGGGGACAATAACCCTAATGGCGGAAAGTGGGTACCCTAACCCTAATGTCGGGAAGGGGGCACCCCAGCCATAATGTCAGACTGAGGGCACCCTAACCCTAATGGCGGGAAGAGGGCACCCTAGCCCTAATGTCGGAGATAGGGGGGGGGGGGCCCTAACCCTAATGTCGGAAAGGGGGGACAATAACCCTAATGGCGGAAAGTGGGTACCCTAACCCTAATGTCGGGAAGGGGGCACCCCAGCCATAATGTCAGACTGAGGGCACCCTAACCCTAATGGCGGGAAGAGGGCACCCTAGCCCTAATGTCGGAGATAGGGGGGGGGGGGCCCTAACCCTAATGTCGGAAAGGGGGGACAATAACCCTAATGGCGGAAAGTGGGTACCCTAACCCTAATGTCGGGAAGGGGGCACCCCAGCCATAATGTCAGACTGAGGGCACCCTAACCCTAATGGCGGGAAGAGGGCACCCTAGCCCTAATGTCGGAGATGGGGGGGGGGGGGGCCCTAACCCTAATGTCGGAAAGGGGGGACAATAACCCTAATGGCGGAAAGTGGGTACCCTAACCCTAATGTCGGGAAGGGGGCACCCCAGCCATAATGTCAGACTGAGGGCACCCTAACCCTAATGGCGGGAAGAGGGCACCCTAGCCCTAATGTCGGAGATAGGGGGGGGGGGCCCTAACCCTAATGTCGGAAAGGGGGGACAATAACCCTAATGGCGGAAAGTGGGTACCCTAACCCTAATGTCGGGAAGGGGGCACCCCAGCCATAATGTCAGACTGAGGGCACCCTAACCCTAATGGCGGGAAGAGGGCACCCTAGCCCTAATGTCGGAGATGGGGGGGGGGGGGCCCTAACCCTAATGTCGGAAAGGGGGGACAATAACCCTAATGGCGGAAAGTGGGTACCCTAACCCTAATGTCGGGAAGGGGGCACCCCAGCCATAATGTCAGACTGAGGGCACCCTACCCCTAAGGGCGGGAAGAGGGCACCCTAGCCCTAATGTCGGAGATGGGGGGGGGGGGGCCCTAACCCTAATGTCGGAAAGGGGGGACAATAACCCTAATGGCGGAAAGTGGGTACCCTAACCCTAATGTCGGGAAGGGGGCACCCCAGCCATAATGTCAGACTGAGGGCACCCTAACCCTAATGTCGGGAAGAGGGCACCCTAGCCCTAATGTCGGAGATGGGGGGGGGGGGGCCCTAACCCTAATGTCGGAAAGGGGGGACAATAACCCTAATGGCGGAAAGTGGGTACCCTAACCCTAATGTCGGGAAGGGGGCACCCCAGCCATAATGTCAGACTGAGGGCACCCTAACCCTAATGGCGGGAAGAGGGCACCCTAGCCCTAATGTCGGAGATGGGGGGGGGGGGGCCCTAACCCTAATGTCGGAAAGGGGGGACAATAACCCTAATGGCGGAAAGTGGGTACCCTAACCCTAATGTCGGGAAGGGGGCACCCCAGCCATAATGTCAGACTGAGGGCACCCTAACCCTAATGGCGGGAAGAGGGCACCCTAGCCCTAATGTCGGAGATAGGGGGGGGGGGGGCCCTAACCCTAATGTCGGAAAGGGGGGACAATAACCCTAATGGCGGAAAGTGGGTACCCTAACCCTAATGTCGGGAAGGGGGCACCCCAGCCATAATGTCAGACTGAGGGCACCCTAACCCTAATGGCGGGAAGAGGGCACCCTAGCCCTAATGTCGGAGATGGGGGGGGGGGGGCCCTAACCCTAATGTCGGAAAGGGGGGACAATAACCCTAATGGCGGAAAGTGGGTACCCTAACCCTAATGTCGGGAAGGGGGCACCCCAGCCATAATGTCAGACTGAGGGCACCCTAACCCTAATGGCGGGAAGAGGGCACCCTAGCCCTAATGTCGGAGATAGGGGGGGGGGGGCCCTAACCCTAATGTCGGAAAGGGGGGACAATAACCCTAATGGCGGAAAGTGGGTACCCTAACCCTAATGTCGGGAAGGGGGCACCCCAGCCATAATGTCAGACTGAGGGCACCCTAACCCTAATGGCGGGAAGAGGGCACCCTAGCCCTAATGTCGGAGATGGGGGGGGGGGGCCCTAACCCTAATGTCGGAAAGGGGGGACAATAACCCTAATGGCGGAAAGTGGGTACCCTAACCCTAATGTCGGGAAGGGGGCACCCCAGCCATAATGTCAGACTGAGGGCACCCTAACCCTAATGGCGGGAAGAGGGCACCCTAGCCCTAATGTCGGAGATAGGGGGGGGGGGGGCCCTAACCCTAATGTCGGAAAGGGGGGACAATAACCCTAATGGCGGAAAGTGGGTACCCTAACCCTAATGTCGGGAAGGGGGCACCCCAGCCATAATGTCAGACTGAGGGCACCCTAACCCTAATGGCGGGAAGAGGGCACCCTAGCCCTAATGTCGGAGATAGGGGGGGGGGGCCCTAACCCTAATGTCGGAAAGGGGGGACAATAACCCTAATGGCGGAAAGTGGGTACCCTAACCCTAATGTCGGGAAGGGGGCACCCCAGCCATAATGTCAGACTGAGGGCACCCTAACCCTAATGGCGGGAAGAGGGCACCCTAGCCCTAATGTCGGAGATGGGGGGGGGGGGGCCCTAACCCTAATGTCGGAAAGGGGGGACAATAACCCTAATGGCGGAAAGTGGGTACCCTAACCCTAATGTCGGGAAGGGGGCACCCCAGCCATAATGTCAGACTGAGGGCACCCTAACCCTAATGGCGGGAAGAGGGCACCCTAGCCCTAATGTCGGAGATGGGGGGGGGGGGCCCTAACCCTAATGTCGGAAAGGGGGGACAATAACCCTAATGGCGGAAAGTGGGTACCCTAACCCTAATGTCGGGAAGGGGGCACCCCAGCCATAATGTCAGACTGAGGGCACCCTAACCCTAATGGCGGGAAGAGGGCACCCTAGCCCTAATGTCGGAGATGGGGGGGGGGGGGGCCCTAACCCTAATGTCGGAAAGGGGGGACAATAACCCTAATGGCGGAAAGTGGGTACCCTAACCCTAATGTCGGGAAGGGGGCACCCCAGCCATAATGTCAGACTGAGGGCACCCTAACCCTACTGTCGGGAAGAGGGCACCCTAGCCCTATTGTCGGATATAGGGGGGGGGGGGGCCCTAACCCTAATGTCGGAAAGGGGGGACAATAACCCTAATGGCGGAAAGTGGGTACCCTAACCCTAATGTCGGGAAGGGGGCACCCCAGCCATAATGTCAGACTGAGGGCACCCTAACCCTAATGGCGGGAAGAGGGCACCCTAGCCCTAAAGTCGGAGATAGGGCGGGGGGGGGGCCCTAACCCTAATGTCGGAAAGGGGGGACAATAACCCTAATGGCGGAAAGTGGGTACCCTAACCCTAATGTCGGGAAGGGGGCACCCCAGCCATAATGTCAGACTGAGGGCACCCTAACCCTAATGGCGGGAAGAGGGCACCCTAGCCCTAATGTCGGAGAAAGGGGGGGGGGGGGCCCTAACCCTAATGTCGGAAAGGGGGGACAATAACCCTAATGGCGGAAAGTGGGTACCCTAACCCTAATGTCGGGAAGGGGGCACCCCAGCCATAATGTCAGACTGAGGGCACCCTAACCCTAATGGCGGGAAGAGGGCACCCTAGCCCTAATGTCGGAGATAGGGGGGGGGGGGGCCCTAACCCTAATGTCGGAAAGGGGGGACAATAACCCTAATGGCGGAAAGTGGGTACCCTAACCCTAATGTCGGGAAGGGGGCACCCCAGCCATAATGTCAGACTGAGGGCACCCTAACCCTAATGGCGGGAAGAGGGCACCCTAGCCCTAATGTCGGAGATAGGGGGGGGGGGGGCCCTAACCCTAATGTCGGAAAGGGGGGACAATAACCCTAATGGCGGAAAGTGGGTACCCTAACCCTAATGTCGGGAAGGGGGCACCCCAGCCATAATGTCAGACTGAGGGCACCCTAACCCTAATGGCGGGAAGAGGGCACCCTAGCCCTAATGTCGGAGATGGGGGGGGGGGGGCCCTAACCCTAATGTCGGAAAGGGGGGACAATAACCCTAATGGCGGAAAGTGGGTACCCTAACCCTAATGTCGGGAAGGGGGCACCCCAGCCATAATGTCAGACTGAGGGCACCCTAACCCTAATGGCGGGAAGAGGGCACCCTAGCCCTAATGTCGGAGATGGGGGGGGGGGGGCCCTAACCCTAATGTCGGAAAGGGGGGACAATAACCCTAATGGCGGAAAGTGGGTACCCTAACCCTAATGTCGGGCAGGGGGCACCCCAGCCATAATGTCAGACTGAGGGCACCCTAACCCTAATGGCGGGAAGAGGGCACCCTAGCCCTAATGTCGGAGATGGGGGGGGGGGGCCCTAACCCTAATGTCGGAAAGGGGGGACAATAACCCTAATGGCGGAAAGTGGGTACCCTAACCCTAATGTCGGGAAGGGGGCACCCCAGCCATAATGTCAGACTGAGGGCACCCTAACCCTAATGGCGGGAAGAGGGCACCCTAGCCCTAATGTCGGAGATGGGGGGGGGGGGCCCTAACCCTAATGTCGGAAAGGGGGGACAATAACCCTAATGGCGGAAAGTGGGTACCCTAACCCTAATGTCGGGAAGGGGGCACCCCAGCCATAATGTCAGACTGAGGGCACCCTAACCCTAATGGCGGGAAGAGGGCACCCTAGCCCTAATGTCGGAGATAGGGGGGGGGGGGGCCCTAACCCTAATGTCGGAAAGGGGGGACAATAACCCTAATGGCGGAAAGTGGGTACCCTAACCCTAATGTCGGGAAGGGGGCACCCCAGCCATAATGTCAGACTGAGGGCACCCTAACCCTAAGGGCGGGAAGAGGGCACCCTAGCCCTAATGTCGGAGATGGGGGGGGGGGGGCCCTAACCCTAATGTCGGAAAGGGGGGACAATAACCCTAATGGCGGAAAGTGGGTACCCTAACCCTAATGTCGGGAAGGGGGCACCCCAGCCATAATGTCAGACTGAGGGCACCCTAACCCTAATGGCGGGAAGAGGGCACCCTAGCCCTAATGTCGGAGATAGGGGGGGGGGGGGCCCTAACCCTAATGTCGGAAAGGGGGGACAATAACCCTAATGGCGGAAAGTGGGTACCCTAACCCTAATGTCGGGAAGGGGGCACCCCAGCCATAATGTCAGACTGAGGGCACCCTAACCCTAATGGCGGGAAGAGGGCACCCTAGCCCTAATGTCGGAGATGGGGGGGGGGGGCCCTAACCCTAATGTCGGAAAGGGGGGACAATAACCCGAATGGCGGAAAGTGGGTACCCTAACCCTAATGTCGGGAAGGGGGCACCCCAGCCATAATGTCAGACTGAGGGCACCCTAACCCTAATGGCGGGAAGAGGGCACCCTAGCCCTAATGTCGGAGATGGGGGGGGGGGGCCCTAACCCTAATGTCGGAAAGGGGGGACAATAACCCTAATGGCGGAAAGTGGGTACCCTAACCCTAATGTCGGGAAGGGGGCACCCCAGCCATAATGTCAGACTGAGGGCACCCTAACCCTAATGGCGGGAAGAGGGCACCCTAGCCCTAATGTCGGAGATGGGGGGGGGGGGGGCCCTAACCCTAATGTCGGAAAGGGGGGACAATAACCCTAATGGCGGAAAGTGGGTACCCTAACCCTAATGTCGGGAAGGGGGCACCCCAGCCATAATGTCAGACTGAGGGCACCCTAACCCTAATGGCGGGAAGAGGGCACCCTAGCCCTAATGTCGGAGATGGGGGGGGGGGGGGCCCTAACCCTAATGTCGGAAAGGGGGGACAATAACCCTAATGGCGGAAAGTGGGTACCCTAACCCTAATGTCGGGAAGGGGGCACCCCAGCCATAATGTCAGACTGAGGGCACCCTAACCCGAATGGCGGGAAGAGGGCACCCTCGCCCTAATGTCGGAGATGGGGGGGGGGGGCCCTAACCCTAATGTCGGAAAGGGGGGACAATAACCCTAATGGCGGAAAGTGGGTACCCTAACCCTAATGTCGGGAAGGGGGCACCCCAGCCATAATGTCAGACTGAGGGCACCCTAACCCTAATGGCGGGAAGAGGGCACCCTAGCCCTAATGTCGGAGATAGGGGGGGGGGGGCCCTAACCCTAATGTCGGAAAGGGGGGACAATAACCCTAATGGCGGAAAGTGGGTACCCTAACCCTAATGTCGGGAAGGGGGCACCCCAGCCATAATGTCAGACTGAGGGCACCCTAACCCTAATGGCGGGAAGAGGGCACCCTAGCCCTAATGTCGGAGATGGGGGGGGGGGGCCCTAACCCTAATGTCGGAAAGGGGGGACAATAACCCTAATGGCGGAAAGTGGGTACCCTAACCCTAATGTCGGGAAGGGGGCACCCCAGCCATAATGTCAGACTGAGGGCACCCTAACCCTAATGGCGGGAAGAGGGCACCCTAGCCCTAATGTCGGAGATGGGGGGGGGGGGGCCCTAACCCTAATGTCGGAAAGGGGGGACAATAACCCTAATGGCGGAAAGTGGGTACCCTAACCCTAATGTCGGGAAGGGGGCACCCCAGCCATAATGTCAGACTGAGGGCACCCTAACCCTAATGGCGGGAAGAGGGCACCCTAGCCCTAATGTCGGAGATAGGGGGGGGGGGGGCCCTAACCCTAATGTCGGAAAGGGGGGACAATAACCCTAATGGCGGAAAGTGGGTACCCTAACCCTAATGTCGGGAAGGGGGCACCCCAGCCATAATGTCAGACTGAGGGCACCCTAACCCTAATGGCGGGAAGAGGGCACCCTCGCCCTAATGTCGGAGATGGGGGGGGGGGGCCCTAACCCTAATGTCGGAAAGGGGGGACAATAACCCTAATGGCGGAAAGTGGGTACCCTAACCCTAATGTCGGGAAGGGGGCACCCCAGCCATAATGTCAGACTGAGGGCACCCTAACCCTAATGGCGGGAAGAGGGCACCCTAGCCCTAATGTCGGAGATGGGGGGGGGGGGCCCTAACCCTAATGTCGGAAAGGGGGGACAATAACCCTAATGGCGGAAAGTGGGTACCCTAACCCTAATGTCGGGAAGGGGGCACCCCAGCCATAATGTCAGACTGAGGGCACCCTAACCCTAATGGCGGGAAGAGGGCACCCTAGCCCTAATGTCGGAGATAGGGGGGGGGGGGGGCCCTAACCCTAATGTCGGAAAGGGGGGACAATAACCCTAATGGCGGAAAGTGGGTACCCTAACCCTAATGTCGGGAAGGGGGCACCCCAGCCATAATGTCAGACTGAGGGCACCCTAACCCTAATGGCGGGAAGAGGGCACCCTAGCCCTAATGTCGGAGATGGGGGGGGGGGGGCCCAAACCCTAATGTCGGAAAGGGGGGACAATAACCCTAATGGCGGAAAGTGGGTACCCTAACCCTAATGTCGGGAAGGGGGCACCCCAGCCATAATGTCAGACTGAGGGCACCCTAACCCTAATGGCGGGAAGAGGGCACCCTAGCCCTAATGTCGGAGATGGGGGGGGGGGGCCCAAACCCTAATGTCGGAAAGGGGGGACAATAACCCTAATGGCGGAAAGTGGGTACCCTAACCCTAATGTCGGGAAGGGGGCACCCCAGCCATAATGTCAGACTGAGGGCACCCTAACCCTAATGGCGGGAAGAGGGCACCCTAGCCCTAATGTCGGAGATAGGGGGGGGGGGGGCCCTAACCCTAATGTCGGAAAGGGGGGACAATAACCCTAATGGCGGAAAGTGGGTACCCTAACCCTAATGTCGGGAAGGGGGCACCCCAGCCATAATGTCAGACTGAGGGCACCCTAACCCTAATGGCGGGAAGAGGGCACCCTAGCCCTAATGTCGGAGATAGGGGGGGGGGGGGCCCTAACCCTAATGTCGGAAAGGGGGGACAATAACCCTAATGGCGGAAAGTGGGTACCCTAACCCTAATGTCGGGAAGGGGGCACCCCAGCCATAATGTCAGACTGAGGGCACCCTAACCCTAATGGCGGGAAGAGGGCACCCTAGCCCTAATGTCGGAGATGGGGGGGGGGGGGCCCAAACCCTAATGTCGGAAAGGGGGGACAATAACCCTAATGGCGGAAAGTGGGTACCCTAACCCTAATGTCGGGAAGGGGGCACCCCAGCCATAATGTCAGACTGAGGGCACCCTAACCCTAATGGCGGGAAGAGGGCACCCTAGCCCTAATGTCGGAGATGGGGGGGGGGGGCCCTAACCCTAATGTCGGAAAGGGGGGACAATAACCCTAATGGCGGAAAGTGGGTACCCTAACCCTAATGTCGGGAAGGGGGCACCCCAGCCATAATGTCAGACTGAGGGCACCCTAACCCTAATGGCGGGAAGAGGGCACCCTAGCCCTAATGTCGGAGATGGGGGGGGGGGGCCCAAACCCTAATGTCGGAAAGGGGGGACAATAACCCTAATGGCGGAAAGTGGGTACCCTAACCCTAATGTCGGGAAGGGGGCACCCCAGCCATAATGTCAGACTGAGGGCACCCTAACCCTAATGGCGGGAAGAGGGCACCCTAGCCCTAATGTCGGAGATGGGGGGGGGGGGGGCCCTAACCCTAATGTCGGAAAGGGGGGACAATAACCCTAATGGCGGAAAGTGGGTACCCTAACCCTAATGTCGGGAAGGGGGCACCCCAGCCATAATGTCAGACTGAGGGCACCCTAACCCTAATGGCGGGAAGAGGGCACCCTAGCCCTAATGTCGGAGATAGGGGGGGGGGGGGCCCTAACCCTAATGTCGGAAAGGGGGGACAATAACCCTAATGGCGGAAAGTGGGTACCCTAACCCTAATGTCGGGAAGGGGGCACCCCAGCCATAATGTCAGACTGAGGGCACCCTAACCCTAATGGCGGGAAGAGGGCACCCTAGCCCTAATGTCGGAGAAAGTGGGGGGGGCCCTAACCCTAATGTCGGAAAGGGGGGACAATAACCCTAATGGCGGAAAGTGGGTACCCTAACCCTAATGTCGGGAAGGGGGCACCCCAGCCATAATGTCAGACTGAGGGCACCCTAACCCTAATGGCGGGAAGAGGGCACCCTAGCCCTAATGTCGGAGAGAGGGGGGGGGGGGGCCCTAACCCTAATGTCGGAAAGGGGGGACAATAACCCTAATGGCGGAAAGTGGGTACCCTAACCCTAATGTCGGGAAGGGGGCACCCCAGCCATAATGTCAGACTGAGGGCACCCTAACCCTAATGGCGGGAAGAGGGCACCCTAGCCCTAATGTCGGAGATGGGGGGGGGGGGCCCCTAACCCTAATGTCGGAAAGGGGGGACAATAACCCTAATGGCGGAAAGTGGGTACCCTAACCCTAATGTCGGGAAGGGGGCACCCCAGCCATAATGTCAGACTGAGGGCACCCTAACCCTAATGGCGGGAAGAGGGCACCCTAGCCCTAATGTCGGAGATGGGGGGGGGGGGGGCCCTAACCCTAATGTCGGAAAGGGGGGACAATAACCCTAATGGCGGAAAGCGGGTACCCTAACCCTAATGTCGGGAAGGGGGCACCCCAGCCATAATGTCAGACTGAGGGCACCCTAACCCTAATGGCGGGAAGAGGGCACCCTAGCCCTAATGTCGGAGATAGGGGGGGGGGGGGCCCTAACCCTAATGTCGGAAAGGGGGGACAATAACCCTAATGGCGGAAAGTGGGTACCCTAACCCTAATGTCGGGAAGGGGGCACCCCAGCCATAATGTCAGACTGAGGGCACCCTAACCCTAATGGCGGGAAGAGGGCACCCTAGCCCTAATGTCGGAGATAGGGGGGGGGGGGGCCCTAACCCTAATGTCGGAAAGGGGGGACAATAACCCTAATGGCGGAAAGTGGGTACCCTAACCCTAATGTCGGGAAGGGGGCACCCCAGCCATAATGTCAGACTGAGGGCACCCTAACCCTAATGGCGGGAAGAGGGCACCCTAGCCCTAATGTCGGAGATGGGGGGGGGGGGGCCCTAACCCTAATGTCGGAAAGGGGGGACAATAACCCTAATGGCGGAAAGCGGGTACCCTAACCCTAATGTCGGGAAGGGGGCACCCCAGCCATAATGTCAGACTGAGGGCACCCTAACCCTAATGGCGGGAAGAGGGCACCCTAGCCCTAATGTCGGAGATGGGGGGGGGGGGCCCTAACCCTAATGTCGGAAAGGGGGGACAATAACCCTAATGGCGGAAAGTGGGTACCCTAACCCTAATGTCGGGAAGGGGGCACCCCAGCCATAATGTCAGACTGAGGGCACCCTAACCCTAATGGCGGGAAGAGGGCACCCTAGCCCTAATGTCGGAGATAGGGGGGGGGGGGGGCCCTAACCCTAATGTCGGAAAGGGGGGACAATAACCCTAATGGCGGAAAGTGGGTACCCTAACCCTAATGTCGGGAAGGGGGCACCCCAGCCATAATGTCAGACTGAGGGCACCCTAACCCTAATGGCGGGAAGAGGGCACCCTAGCCCTAATGTCGGAGATAGGGGGGGGGGGGGCCCTAACCCTAATGTCGGAAAGGGGGGACAATAACCCTAATGGCGGAAAGTGGGTACCCTAACCCTAATGTCGGGAAGGGGGCACCCCAGCCATAATGTCAGACTGAGGGCACCCTAACCCTAATGGCGGGAAGAGGGCACCCTAGCCCTAATGTCGGAGATGGGGGGGGGGGGGGCCCTAACCCTAATGTCGGAAAGGGGGGACAATAACCCTAATGGCGGAAAGCGGGTACCCTAACCCTAATGTCGGGAAGGGGGCACCCCAGCCATAATGTCAGACTGAGGGCACCCTAACCCTAATGGCGGGAAGAGGGCACCCTAGCCCTAATGTCGGAGATAGGGGGGGGGGGGGCCCTAACCCTAATGTCGGAAAGGGGGGACAATAACCCTAATGGCGGAAAGTGGGTACCCTAACCCTAATGTCGGGAAGGGGGCACCCCAGCCATAATGTCAGACTGAGGGCACCCTAACCCTAATGGCGGGAAGAGGGCACCCTAGCCCTAATGTCGGAGATGGGGGGGGGGGGGGCCCTAACCCTAATGTCGGAAAGGGGGGACAATAACCCTAATGGCGGAAAGTGGGTACCCTAACCCTAATGTCGGGAAGGGGGCACCCCAGCCATAATGTCAGACTGAGGGCACCCTAACCCTAATGGCGGGAAGAGGGCACCCTAGCCCTAATGTCGGAGATAGGGGGGGGGGGGGGCCCTAACCCTAATGTCGGAAAGGGGGGACAATAACCCTAATGGCGGAAAGTGGGTACCCTAACCCTAATGTCGGGAAGGGGGCACCCCAGCCATAATGTCAGACTGAGGGCACCCTAACCCTAATGGCGGGAAGAGGGCACCCTAGCCCTAATGTCGGAGATGGGGGGGGGGGGGCCCTAACCCTAATGTCGGAAAGGGGGGACAATAACCCTAATGGCGGAAAGTGGGTACCCTAACCCTAATGTCGGGAAGGGGGCACCCCAGCCATAATGTCAGACTGAGGGCACCCTAACCCTAATGGCGGGAAGAGGGCACCCTAGCCCTAATGTCGGAGATGGGGGGGGGGGGGCCCTAACCCTAATGTCGGAAAGGGGGGACAATAACCCTAATGGCGGAAAGTGGGTACCCTAACCCTAATGTCGGGAAGGGGGCACCCCAGCCATAATGTCAGACTGAGGGCACCCTAACCCTAATGGCGGGAAGAGGGCACCCTAGCCCTAATGTCGGAGATAGGGGGGGGGGGCCCTAACCCTAATGTCGGAAAGGGGGGACAATAACCCTAATGGCGGAAAGTGGGTACCCTAACCCTAATGTCGGGAAGGGGGCACCCCAGCCATAATGTCAGACTGAGGGCACCCTAACCCTAATGGCGGGAAGAGGGCACCCTAGCCCTAATGTCGGAGATGGGGGGGGGGGGGCCCTAACCCTAATGTCGGAACGGGGGGACAATAACCCTAATGGCGGAAAGTGGGTACCCTAACCCTAATGTCGGGAAGGGGGCACCCCAGCCATAATGTCAGACTGAGGGCACCCTAACCCTAATGTCGGGAAGAGGGCACCCTAGCCCTAATGTCGGAGATAGGGGGGGGGGGGGCCCTAACCCTAATGTCGGAAAGGGGGGACAATAACCCTAATGGCGGAAAGTGGGTACCCTAACCCTAATGTCGGGAAGGGGGCACCCCAGCCATAATGTCAGACTGAGGGCACCCTAACCCTAATGGCGGGAAGAGGGCACCCTAGCCCTAATGTCGGAGATGGGGGGGGGGGGCCCTAACCCTAATGTCGGAAAGGGGGGACAATAACCCTAATGGCGGAAAGTGGGTACCCTAACCCTAATGTCGGGAAGGGGGCACCCCAGCCATAATGTCAGACTGAGGGCACCCTAACCCTAATGGCGGGAAGAGGGCACCCTAGCCCTAAAGTCGGAGATAGGGGGGGGGGGGGGCCCTAACCCTAATGTCGGAAAGGGGGGACAATAACCCTAATGGCGGAAAGTGGGTACCCTAACCCTAATGTCGGGAAGGGGGCACCCCAGCCATAATGTCAGACTGAGGGCACCCTAACCCTAATGGCGGGAAGAGGGCACCCTAGCCCTAATGTCGGAGATAGGGGGGGGGGGGGCCCTAACCCTAATGTCGGAAAGGGGGGACAATAACCCTAATGGCGGAAAGTGGGTACCCTAACCCTAATGTCGGGAAGGGGGCACCCCAGCCATAATGTCAGACTGAGGGCACCCTAACCCTAATGGCGGGAAGAGGGCACCCTCCCCCTAATGTCGGAGATGGGGGGGGGGGGGCCCTAACCCTAATGTCGGAAAGGGGGGACAATAACCCTAATGGCGGAAAGTGGGTACCCTAACCCTAATGTCGGGAAGGGGGCACCCCAGCCATAATGTCAGACTGAGGGCACCCTAACCCTAATGGCGGGAAGAGGGCACCCTAGCCCTAATGTCGGCGATGGGGGGGGGGGGGCCCTAACCCTAATGTCGGAAAGGGGGGACAATAACCCTAATGGCGGAAAGTGGGTACCCTAACCCTAATGTCGGGAAGGGGGCACCCCAGCCATAATGTCAGACTGAGGGCACCCTAACCCTAATGGCGGGAAGAGGGCACCCTAGCCCTAATGTCGGAGATAGGGGGGGGGGGGGCCCTAACCCTAATGTCGGAAAGGGGGGACAATAACCCTAATGGCGGAAAGTGGGTACCCTAACCCTAATGTCGGGAAGGGGGCACCCCAGCCATAATGTCAGACTGAGGGCACCCTAACCCTAATGGCGGGAAGAGGGCACCCTAGCCCTAATGTCGGAGATGGGGGGGGGGGGCCCTAACCCTAATGTCGGAAAGGGGGGACAATAACCCTAATGGCGGAAAGTGGGTACCCTAACCCTAATGTCGGGAAGGGGGCACCCCAGCCATAATGTCAGACTGAGGGCACCCTAACCCTAATGGCGGGAAGAGGGCACCCTAGCCCTAATGTCGGAGATAGGGGGGGGGGGGGCCCTAACCCTAATGTCGGAAAGGGGGGACAATAACCCTAATGGCGGAAAGTGGGTACCCTAACCCTAATGTCGGGAAGGGGGCACCCCAGCCATAATGTCAGACTGAGGGCACCCTAACCCTAATGGCGGGAAGAGGGCACCCTAGCCCTAATGTCGGAGATGGGGGGGGGGGGGCCCTAACCCTAATGTCGGAAAGGGGGGACAATAACCCTAATGGCGGAAAGTGGGTACCCTAACCCTAATGTCGGGAAGGGGGCACCCCAGCCATAATGTCAGACTGAGGGCACCCTAACCCTAATGGCGGGAAGAGGGCACCCTAGCCCTAATGTCGGAGATGGGGGGGGGGGGGGCCCTAACCCTAATGTCGGAAAGGGGGGGACAATAACCCTAATGGCGGAAAGTGGGTACCCTAACCCTAATGTCGGGAAGGGGGCACCCCAGCCATAATGTCAGACTGAGGGCACCCTAACCCTAATGGCGGGAAGAGGGCACCCTAGCCCTAATGTCGGAGATGGGGGGGGGGGGCCCTAACCCTAATGTCGGAAAGGGGGGACAATAACCCTAATGGCGGAAAGTGGGTACCCTAACCCTAATGTCGGGAAGGGGGCACCCCAGCCATAATGTCAGACTGAGGGAAACCCTAACCCTAATGGCGGGAAGAGGGCACCCTAGCCCTAATGTCGGAGATTGGGGGGGGGGGGCCCTAACCCTAATGTCGGAAAGGGGGGACAATAACCCTAATGGCGGAAAGTGGGTACCCTAACCCTAATGTCGGGAAGGGGGCACCCCAGCCATAATGTCAGACTGAGGGCACCCTAACCCTAATGGCGGGAAGAGGGCACCCTAGCCCTAATGTCGGAGATGGGGGGGGGGGGGCCCTAACCCTAATGTCGGAAAGGGGGGACAATAACCCTAATGGCGGAAAGTGGGTACCCTAACCCTAATGTCGGGAAGGGGGCACCCCAGCCATAATGTCAGACTGAGGGCACCCTAACCCTAATGGCGGGAAGAGGGCACCCCAGCCCTAATGTCGGAGATGGGGGGGGGGGGGCCCTAACCCTAATGTCGGAAAGGGGGGACAATAACCCTAATGGCGGAAAGTGGGTACCCTAACCCTAATGTCGGGAAGGGGGCACCCCAGCCATAATGTCAGACTGAGGGCACCCTAACCCTAATGGCGGGAAGAGGGCACCCTAGCCCTAATGTCGGAGATAGGGGGGGGGGGGGCCCTAACCCTAATGTCGGAAAGGGGGGACAATAACCCTAATGGCGGAAAGTGGGTACCCTAACCCTAATGTCGGGAAGGGGGCACCCCAGCCATAATGTCAGACTGAGGGCACCCTAACCCTAATGGCGGGAAGAGGGCACCCTAGCCCTAATGTCGGAGATAGGGGGGGGGGGGGGGCCCTAACCCTAATGTCGGAAAGGGGGGACAATAACCCTAATGGCGGAAAGTGGGTACCCTAACCCTAATGTCGGGAAGGGGGCACCCCAGCCATAATGTCAGACTGAGGGCACCCTAACCCTAATGGCGGGAAGAGGGCACCCTAGCCCTAATGTCGGAGATGGGGGGGGGGGGCCCTAACCCTAATGTCGGAAAGGGGGGACAATAACCCTAATGGCGGAAAGGTGGGTACCCTAACCCTAATGTCGGGAAGGGGGCACCCCAGCCATAATGTCAGACTGAGGGCACCTAACCCTAATGGCGGGAAGAGGGCACCCTAGCCCTAATGTCGGAGATAGGGGGGGGGGGGCCCTAACCCTAATGTCGGAAAGGGGGGACAATAACCCTAATGGGCGGAAAGTGGGTACCCTAACCCTAATGTCGGGAAGGGGGCACCCCAGCCATATGTCAGACTGAGGGCACCCTAACCCTAATGGCGGGAAGAGGGCACCCTAGCCCTAATGTCGGAGATGGGGGGGGGGGGGCCCTAACCCTAATGTCGGAAAGGGGGGACAATAACCCTAATGGCGGAAAGTGGGTACCCTAACCCTAATGTCGGGAAGGGGGCACCCCAGCCATAATGTCAGACTGAGGGCACCCTAACCCTAATGGCGGGAAGAGGGCACCCTAGCCCTAATGTCGGAGATGGGGGGGGGGGGGGGCCCTAACCCTAATGTCGGAAAGGGGGGACAATAACCCTAATGGCGGAAAGTGGGTACCCTAACCCTAATGTCGGGAAGGGGGGCACCCCAGCCATAATGTCAGACTGAGGGCACCCTAACCCTAATGGCGGGAAGAGGGCACCCTAGCCCTAATGTCGGAGATGGGGGGGGGGGGGCCCTAACCCTAATGTCGGAAAGGGGGGACAATAACCCTAATGGCGGAAAGTGGGTACCCTAACCCTAATGTCGGGAAGGGGGCACCCCAGCCATAATGTCAGACTGAGGGCACCCTAACCCTAATGGCGGGAAGAGGGCACCCTAGCCCTAATGTCGGAGATAGGGGGGGGGGGGGGGCCCTAACCCTAATGTCGGAAAGGGGGGACAATAACCCTAATGGCGGAAAGTGGGTACCCTAACCCTAATGTCGGGAAGGGGGCACCCCAGCCATAATGTCAGACTGAGGGCACCCTAACCCTAATGGCGGGAAGAGGGCACCCTAGCCCTAATGTCGGAGATGGGGGGGGGGGGGGCCCTAACCCTAATGTCGGAAAGGGGGGACAATAACCCTAATGGCGGAAAGTGGGTACCCTAACCCTAATGTCGGGAAGGGGGCACCCCAGCCATAATGTCAGACTGAGGGCACCCTAACCCTAATGGCGGGAAGAGGGCACCCTAGCCCTAATGTCGGAGATAGGGGGGGGGGGGGGGGGGGGGCCCTAACCCCTAATGTCGGAAAGGGGGGACAATAACCCTAATGGCGGAAAGTGGGTACCCTAACCCTAATGTCGGGAAGGGGGCACCCCAGCCATAAGGTCAGACTGAGGGCACCCTAACCCTAATGGCGGGAAGAGGGCACCCTAGCCCTAATGTCGGAGATAGGGCGGGGGGGGGGCCCTAACCCTAATGTCGGAAAGGGGGGACAATAACCCTAATGGCGGAAAGTGGGTACCCTAACCCTAATGTCGGGAAGGGGGCACCCCAGCCATAATGTCAGACTGAGGGCACCCTAACCCTAATGGCGGGAAGAGGGCACCCTAGCCCTAATGTCGGAGATAGGGGGGGGGGGGGGCCCTAACCCTAATGTCGGAAAGGGGGGACAATAACCCTAATGGCGGAAAGTGGGTACCCTAACCCTAATGTCGGGAAGGGGGGCACCCCAGCCATAATGTCAGACTGAGGGCACCCTAACCCTAATGGCGGGAAGAGGGCACCCTAGCCCTAATGTCGGAGATGGGGGGGGGGGGGCCCTAACCCTAATGTCGGAAAGGGGGGACAATAACCCTAATGGCGGAAAGTGGGTACCCTAACCCTAATGTCGGGAAGGGGGCACCCCAGCCATAATGTCAGATTGAGTGCACCCTAACCCTAATGTCGGGAAGAGTGCACCCTAACCCTAATGTCGGAAAGTGGGTACCCTAACCCTAATGTCGGAAGAGTGCACCCTAACCCTAATGTCGGAAGGTGGGTACCCTAACCCTAATGTCGGGAAGAGTGCACCCCAGCCATAATGTCAGATTGAGTGCACCCTAACCCTAATGTCGGAAGAGTGCACCCTAACCCTAATGTCGGAAAGTGGGTACCCTAACCCTAATGTCGGGAAGAGTGCACCCTAACCCTAATGTCGGAAAGTGGGTACCCTAACCCTAATGTCGGGAAGAGTGCACCCCAGCCATAATGTCAATTGAGTACACCCTAACCCTAATGTCGGGAAGAGTGCCCCTAACCCTAATGTCGGAAAGTGGGTACCCTAACCCTAATGTCGGGAAGAGTGCACCCCAGCCATAATGTCAGATTGAGTGCACCCTAACCCTAATGTCGGGAAGAGTGCACCCTAGCCCTAATGTCGGAGATAGGGGGGGGGGGGGCCCTAACCCTAATGTCGGAAAGGGGGGACAATAACCCTAATGGCGGAAAAGTGGGTACCCTAACCCTAATGTCCGGGAAGGGGCACCCAGCCATAATGTCAGACTGAGGGCACCCTAACCCTAAATGGCGGGAAGAGGGCACCCTAGCCCTAATGTCGGAGATAGGGGGGGGGGGGCCCTACCCTAATGTCGGAAAGGGGGGACAATAACCCTAATGGCGGAAAGTGGGTACCCTAACCCTAATGTCGGGAAGGGGGCACCCCAGCCATAATGTCAGACTGAGGGCACCCTAACCCTAATGGCGGGAAGAGGGCACCCTAGCCCTAATGTCGGAGATGGGGGGGGGGGGGCCCTAACCTAATGTCGGAAAGGGGGGACAAT
Source organism: Melopsittacus undulatus (assembly GCF_012275295.1). Lineage (NCBI taxonomy): Eukaryota > Metazoa > Chordata > Aves > Psittaciformes > Psittaculidae > Melopsittacus > Melopsittacus undulatus. Next base: position 29,897 of record NW_022994561.1, read on the forward strand.
AACCCTAATGGCGGAAAGTGGGTACCCTAACCCTAATGTCGGGAAGGGGGCACCCCAGCCATAATGTCAGACTGAGGGCACCCTAACCCTAATGGCGGGAAGAGGGCACCCTAGCCCTAATGTCGGAGATAGGGGGGGGGGCCCTAACCCTAATGTCGGAAAGGGGGGACAATAACCCTAATGGCGGAAAGTGGGTACCCTAACCCTAATGTCGGGAAGGGGGCACCCCAGCCATAATGTCAGACTGAGGGCACCCTAACCCTAATGGCGGGAAGAGGGCACCCTAGCCCTATGTCGGAGATAGGGGGGGGGGGCCCTAACCCTAATGTCGGAAAGGGGGGACAATAACCCTAATGGCGGAAAGTGGGTACCCTAACCCTAATGTCGGGAAGGGGGCACCCCAGCCATAATGTCAGACTGAGGGCACCCTAACCCTAATGGCGGGAAGAGGGCACCCTAGCCCTAATGTCGGAGATGGGGGGGGGGGGCCCTAACCCTAATGTCGGAAAGGGGGGACAATAACCCTAATGGCGGAAAGTGGGTACCCTAACCCTAATGTCGGGAAGGGGGCACCCCAGCCATAAATGTCAGACTGAGGGCACCCTAACCCTAATGGCGGGAAGAGGGCACCCTAGCCCTAATGTCGGAGATAGGGGGGGGGGGCCTAACCCTAATGTCGGAAAGGGGGGACAATAACCCTAATGGCGGAAAGTGGGTACCCTAACCCTAATGTCGGGAAGGGGGCACCCAGCCATAATGTCAGACTGAGGGCACCCTAACCCTAATGGCGGGAAGAGGGCACCCTAGCCCTAATGTCGGAGATGGGGGGGGGGGCCCTAACCCTAATGTCGGAAAGGGGGGACAATAACCCTAGATGGCGGAAGTGGGTACCCTAACCCTAATGTCGGAAGGGGGGCCCCCAGCCATAATGTCAGACTGAGGGCAACCTAACCCTAATGGCGGGAAGAGGGCACCCTATCCCTAATGTCGGAGATAGGGGGGGGGGGGGCCCTAACCCTAATGTCGGAAAGGGGGACAATAACCCTAATGGCGGAAAGTGGGGTACCCTAACCCTAATGTCGGAAGGGGGGCACCCACAGCCATAATGTCAGACTGAGGGCACCCTAACCCTAATGGCGGGAAGAGGGCACCCTAGCCCTAATGTCAGGAGATAGGGGGGGGGGGGCCCTAACCCTAATGTCGGAAAGGGGGGACATAACCCTAATGGCGGAAAGTGGGGTACCCTAACCCTAATGTCGGGAAGGGGGGCACCCCAGCCATAATGTCAGATTGAGTGCACCCTAACCCTAATGTCGGGAAGAGTGCACCCTAACCCTAATGTCGGAAAGTGGGTACCCTAACCCTAATGTCGGGAAGAGTGCACCCCAACCCTAATGTCAGAAAAGTGCACCCTAACCCGAATGTCGGGAAGAGTGCACCCTAACCCTAATGTCGGAAAGTGGGTACCCTAACCCTAATGTCGGGAAGAGTGCACCCTAACCCTAATGTCGAAGGTGGGTACCCTAACCCTAATGTCGGGAAGAGTGCACCCAAACCATAATGTCAGATTTGAGTGCACCCTAACCCTAATGTCGGGAAGAGTGCACCCCAGCCATAATGTCAGATTGAGTGCACCCTAACCCTAATGTCGGGAAGAGTGCACCCTAACCCTAATGTCAGAAGGTGGGTACCCTAACCCTAATGTCGGGAAGAGTGCACCCTAACCCTAATGTCGGAAAGTGGGTACCCCAACCCTAATGTCGGGAAGAGTGCACCCCAGCCATAATGTCAGATTGAGTGCACCCTAACCCTAATGTCGGGAAGAGTGCACCCTACCCTAATGTCGGAAAGGGGGTACCCTAACCCTAATGTCGGGAAGAGTGCACCCTAACCCTAATGTCGGAAGTGGGTACCCTAACCCTAATGTCGGGAAGAGTGCACCCCAGCCATAATGTCAGATTGAGTGCACCCTAACCCTAATGTCGGGAAGAGTGCACCCTAACCCTAATGTCGGAATGTGGGTACCCTAACCCTAATGTCGGGAAGAGTGCACCCCTAACCCTAATGTCGGAAAGTGGGTACCCTAACCCTAATGTCGGGAAGAGTGCACCCTAACCCTAATGTCGGAAAGTGGGTACCCTAACCCTAATGTCGGGAAGAGTGCACCCCAGCCTAATGTCAGATTGAGTGCACCCTAACCCTAATGTCGGGAAGAGTGCACCCTAACCCTAATGTCGGAAAGTGGGTACCCTAACCCTAATGTCGGAAGAGTGCACCCTAACCCTAATGTCGGAAAGTGGGTACCCTAACCCTAATGTCGGGAAGAGTGCACCCCAGCCATAATGTCAGATTGAGTGCACCCTAACCCTAATGTCGGGAAGAGTGCACCCTAACCCTAATGTCGGAAAGTGGGTACCCTAACCCTAATGTCGGGAGAGTGCACCCTAACCCTAATGTCGGAAGTGGGTACCCTAACCCTAATGTCGGGAAGAGTGCACCCCAGCCATAATGTCAGATTGAGTGGCACCCTAACCCTAATGTCGGAAGAGTGCACCCTAACCTAATGTCGGAAAGTGGGTACCCTAACCCTAATGTCGGGAAGAGTGCACCCTAACCCTAATGTCGGAAAGTGGGTACCCTAACCCTAATGTCGGGAAGAGTGCACCCCAGCCATAATGTCAGATTGAGTACACCCTAACCCTAATGTCGGGAAGAGTGCACCCTAACCCTAATGTCGGAAAGTGGGTACCCTAACCCTAATGTCGGGAAGAGTGCACCCCAGCCATAATGTCAGATTGAGTGCACCCTAACCCTAATGTCGGGAGAGTGCACCCTAACCCTAATGTCGGAAAGTGGGTACCCTAACCCTAATGTCGGGAAGAGTGCACCCCAGCCATAATGTCAGATTGAGTGCACCCTAACCCTAATGTCGGGAAGAGTGCACCCTAACCCTAATGTCGGAAAGTGGGTACCCTAACCCTAATGTCGGGAAGTGCACCCTAACCCTAATGTCGGAAAAGTGGGGGTACCCTAACCCTAATGTCGGGAAGAGTGCACCCTAACCCTAATGTCGGAAAGTGGTACCCTAACCCTAATGTCGGGAAGAGTGCACCCCAGCCAGAATGTCAGAGCTGAGTGCACCCTAACCCTAATGTCGGGAAAGAGTGCACCCTAACCCTAATGTCGGAAAGTGGGTACCCTAACCCTAATGTCGGGAAGAGTGCACCCTACCCTAATGTCGGAAAGATGGTACCCCTAACCCTAATGTCGGGAAGAGAGTGCACCCCAGCCATAATGTCAATGGAGTGCACCCTAACCCTAATTCGGGAAGAGTTCACCCTAACCCTAATGTCGGAAAGTGGGTACCCTAACCCTAATGTAGGGAAGAGTGCACCCAAACCCTAATGTCGGAGGTGGGTACCCTAACCCTAATGTCGGGAAGAGTGCACCCCAGCCATAATGTCAGATTGAGTTGCACCCTAACCCTACATGTCGGGAAAGAGTGCACCCTAACCCTAATGTCGGAAAGTGGGTACCCTAACCCTAATGTCGGGAAGAGTGCACCCCTACACCCTAATGTCGAAAGTGGGTACCCTAACCCTAATGTCGGGAAGAGTGCACCCCAGCCATAATGTCAGATTGAGTGCACCCTAACCCTAATGTCGGGAAGAGTGCACCCTAACCCTAATGTCGGAAAGTGGGTACCCTAACCCTAATGTCGGGAAGAGTGCACCCCAGCCATAATGTCAGATTGAGTGCACCCTAACCCTAATGTCGGGAAGAGTGCACCCTAACCCTAATGTCGGAAAGTGGGTACCCTAACCCTAATGTCGGGAAGAGTGCACCCTAACCCTAATGTCGGAAAGTGGGTACCCTAACCCTAATGTCGGGAAGAGTGCACCCTAACCCTAATGTCGGATTGAGTGGTACCCTAACCCTAATGTCGGGAAGAGTGCACCCCAGCCATAATGTCAGATTGAGTGCACCCTAACCCTAATGTCGGAAGAGTGCACCCTAACCCTAATGTCGGAAAGTGGGTACCCTAACCCTAATGTCGGGAAGAGTGCACCCCAGCCATAATGTCAGATTGGTGCACCCTAACCCTAATGTCGGGAAGAGTGCACCCTAACCCTAATGTCGGAAGTGGGTACCCTAACCCTAATGTCGGGAAGAGTGCACCCCCAGCCATAATGTCAGATTGAGTGAAAACCTAAACCTAATGTCGGGAAGAGTGCACCCCAGCCATAATGTCAGATTGAGTGCACCCTAACCCTAATGTCGGGAAGAGTGCACCCTAACCCTAATGTCGGAAGTGGGTACCCTAACCCTAATGTCGGGAAGAGTGCACCCTAACCCTAATGTCGGAAAGTGGGTACCCTAACCCTAATGTCGGGAAGAGTGCACCCCAGCCATAATGTCAGATTGAGTGCACCCTAACCCTAATGTCGGGAAGAGTGCACCTAACCCTAATGTCGGAAAGTGGGTACCCTAACCCTAATGTCGGGAAGAGTGCACCTAACCCTAATGTCGGAAAGTGGGTACCCTAACCCTAATGTCGGGAAGAGTGCACCCCAGCCATAATGTCAGATTGAGTGCACCCTAACCCTAATGTCGGGAAGAGTGCACCCTAACCCTAATGTCGGAAAGTGGGTAACCCTAACCCTAATGTCGGGAAGAGTGCACCCTAACCCTAATGTCGGAAAGTGGGTACCCTAACCCTAATGTCGGGAAAGAGTGCACCCTAACCCTAATGTCGGAAAGTGGGTACCCTAACCCTAATGTCGGGAAGAGTGCACCCCAGCCAGAATGTCATTGAGTGCACCCTAACCCTAATGGTCGGGAAGAGTGCACCCTAACCTAATGTCGGAAAGTGGGTACCCTAACCCTAATGTCGGGAAGAGTGCACCCCAGCCATAATGTCAGATTGAGTGCACCCTAACCCTAATGTCGGGAAGAGTGCACCCTAACCCTAATGTCGGAAAGTGGGTACCCTAACCCTAATGTCGGGAAGAGTGCACCCTAACCCTAATGTCGGAAAGTGGGTACCCTAACCCTAATGTCGGGAAGAGTGCACCCCAGCCATAATGTCAGATTGAGTGAACCCTAACCCGAATGTCGGGAAGAGTGCACCCCAGCCATAATGTCAGATTGAGTGCCCCTAACCCTAATGTCGGGAAGAGTGCACCCTAACCCTAATGTCGGAAAGTGGGTACCCTAACCCTAATGTCGGGAAGAGTGCACCCTAACCCTAATGTCGGAAAGTGGGTACCCTAACCCTAATGTCGGGAAGAGTGCACCCCAGCCATAATGTCAGATTGAGTGCACCCTAACCCTAATGTCGGGAAGAGTGCACCCTAACCCTAATGTCGGAAAGTGGGTACCCTAACCCTAATGTCGGGAAGAGTGCACCCCACCCTAATGTCGGAAAGTGGTACCCTAACCCTAATGTCGGGAAGAGTGCACCCCAGCCCTAATGTCAGATTGAGTGCACCCTAACCCTAATGTCGGGAAGAGTGCACCCTAACCCTAATGTCCGGAAAGTGGGTACCCTAACCCTAATGTCGGGAAGAGTGCACCCTAACCCTAATGTCCGGAAAGTGGGGTACCCTAACCCTAATGTCGGGAAGAGTGCACCCTACCCTAATGTCGGAAAGTGTGTACCCTAACCCTAATGTCGGGAAGTGTGCACCCCAGCCAAATGT
>NW_022994562.1:0-29152 GCF_012275295.1 Melopsittacus undulatus
ACACAAAGCCATGGGCTGAGCCAGACTCCCTCTGGGTCACCTCTTGCACCACAAGTCCACCTTTTGACACACATTTCTCTTTCCTAACTTGGAGTCTGAACCTTCCAGGCTGCACTCTGTAGAGGTTTCCTTCTCTCACTGGTACTATAGTGTCAATTCATCAGGTGGAAGGAATATCGCTCATCAAGCTGATATAAAGGAGGCTTCTAGAGGAATGGGGGATGCCATCAGGATAGAGAACTGAGCACCATGGGAGAGCAGTGGGAAAAGCCAATGGTCTGGATTGAGAACTTCCTGGCAAGAGCCAACAGGAAAGGTGTTGTCCTTGGGTGCAAGGTATCCCATGCTGTGGGGACAGGGCACCTCATCTGGGACAGCTTCCTGCCTGTAGCCCCCTCTCTGCTGCGCACACCCCACTCTCTGCCCGCACTCACCAGTGTCTCACAGGAGCTTTGCACTTCCCCTGCAGCAGACACCTGACTGCAGGAGGTTCCTGCATCCTCCAGGCTCAGGGATGGATCCTGCATTCCAGGCGAGTTTGGGCAGTGCAGGAGAGGGAGACAGGAAGGTCGGCTCATGGGGCAGATGAGCAGTGTTCAGGCACCCCCAGCTCTGGGCATTCCCCATGTGCCACACTGAGGCATGTTCCCATCAGTGAAACATCTCAGTTGGCTCATGGGGCAGATGAGCAGTGACAGATGGCCAGTGCAGCTCTCCTGGCTCTGCTCTAAGCTACAAAGAGCTGAGAACTTATCCCTGTTTCAATGCTCTTCTAACTTTTGGTCATACAAAGAATGTGTTATACTCAAAAAAAAAAAACCCTCAGCATTGTTATGCCAGTAAATAAATAAGACAGTCAAAAAGAATCGAAGGCCATGCTGAGCCTCTCTTTGCAGCCCAAACTCCTTAGAGTCATGAGCCCAGGTAGAGAACTTTGAGTAATGTCAGATTTCATCTGACATATCTTGTGAACGTCAGAGTTTGGCAAACCACTGCTTCAGAGGTGAGATGACTCCCATCCAACCTGGCCTTGAACACTGCCAGGAATGGGGCAGCCACAGCTTCTCTGGGCACCCTGTGCCAGTGTCCCACCACCCACAATGGGAACAACTTCCTCCAAATGTCCAAGCTAAATCTTCCTTTTTCAGCTTAAAGCCATTCCCCCTCATGCTGTCATTGCACAGACTTGTAAAAAGCCCCTCTCCAGATTTCTTATAGCCCCTGTTTAGGTATGGGCTTAGTAAGGTCTCCCTGGAACATTCTCTCATCCAGGCTGAACACGCTCAGCTCTCTCAGATGTCATCATCAGAGATGTGCTCCAGCCCTCAGAACATTGTTGTGACCCTTCATAAGCCCATCATTGTAGGATCATAAGAGAACAGAGGTTGGAAGGGACCCCAGGAGGTCTCCAGTCCAACACATCAGAAACAGGATCTGAGCAAGTGGTTCAAGGCTTGATTCAGTCTGAGTTGGAAATCCCCAAGGTCAGAGACTGCACAGCCTCTCAGGGTGACCGGATGCAGCACTTGCCTGAGCCTATGGGAACAAGGTTTCCTTCTGTCCTAGCTGAACCTCTCCTCTCTCACTATCCCCCATTGCCTTTTGTCATCCCACCAGGCACCATGGTGAGGAGCCTGGCTCTGTTATCTCTGTGTCCTCTTTGCTTGTACGGGCACCAAGTCCCCAACAGCCTTCCCAAGACCACAGGTCAGCATCAGACTTCACTTCTCCAGGCTGGACAAGCCCAGATACCCCAGGCTCTCCCCACAGGCACCATGCTCCAGTCCCTGCCTGTCCTGAGGGCCTGTTGCTAAAGCCACTGCTGCTTGCCAATAGCATTCCTGAAGTGGGGATCTGAAACCTGGATGCAGTATCCCAGAGCATCCCTTCCCTTGTTCTCCTGCCGTGCTCCTGCTCATACAGCCCACGATGCTGCTGTCCTCCCTTGCTGCCAGGGCACAGCTGCCTCCTGTCCAGCTCCTGCCCACACAGACCTTTCCCATGGGCTGCTCCCAGCCAGGCAGCCCCAGCCTGGGCCATTGCAGGGCAGTCCCCTGCAGGGACCCCTGTGTCCCCTGCTCTCCTGCCCAGGACACCCTGAGAGCTCTGCAGCCCCCCCCCATGCCATCCCATCTCCTCACACCAGCACAACAGCTCCTACCCTTGGGCTCCTCAAGAGCTCTTCCTGCTCCAGGCACAGAGCAGCCATCCCAGAGCTGGAGCAGCCACAAAGCTGCTTTCATTCCCCTTCATTCCTGCCATGGGAGGACATAGCACAGGGAAGAAGTTGCTGCAGGATGGTTTATTGTGCTTAAATGGAATGAGAGACCCCATTGACACCAAGGCTGTGGGTCACAAAACACAAGTAGCTTCTTAAGCAGGAGGAGATGAAAACTGACATTTTTATGAAGACAACATTACCACAAATTAAAACAGGAAAACATACATAAAGCAGAAAGACAGACATGGCATGTCATGACCTACACTTGGAGCTATTTCCATGGTAAAGCAGGCAGTGTATTGCTGTTCAAACACATCCAGTCAGCAGCTTCCTCACAGCATCCTTGAGCTCCTGGTTCCTCAGGCTGTAGATGAGGGGGTTCACTGCTGGAGGCACCACCGAGTACAGCACTGACAGCACCAGATCCAGGGATGGGGAGGAGATGGAGGGGGGCTTCAGGTAGGCAAAGAGACCAGTGCTGACAAGCAGGGAGAGCACAGCCAAGTGAGGGAGGCACGTGGAAAAGGCTTTGTGGCGTCCCTGCTCAGAGGGGATCCCCAGCACAGCCCTGAAGATCTGCACATAGGATACCAGAATGAACACAAAACAGCCAAATATTACACAGGCACCAATCACAAGAAACCCAACTTCCCTGTGGTAGGAATGTGAGCAAGAGAGCTTGAGGATGTGGGGGATTTCACAGAAGAACTGCTCCACAGCATTGCCTCTGCAGAGGGGTAGTGAAAATGTATTGGCTGTGTTCACCAGAGCATTGAGAAAGCCACTGGCCCAGGCAGCTGCTGCCATGTGGACACAAGCTCTGCTGCCCAGCAGGGTCCCATAGTGCAGGGGCTCGCAGATGGCCACGTAGCGGTCGTAGGCCATGACAGTGAGGAGATAAAACTCTGCTGAAATGAAGAAGAGAAAGAAAAAGAGCTGTGCAGCACAACCTGTGTAGGAGATGGCCCTGGTGTCCCAGAGGGAATTGGCCATGGATTTGGGCACAGTGGTGAGGATGCAGCCCAGGTCCAGCAGGGAGAGGTTGAGCAGGAAGAAGTACATGGGGGTGTGGAGGTGCTGGTCGCAGGCTGTGCTGGTGATGATGAGGCCGTTGCCCAGGAGCGCAGCCAGGGAGATGCCCAGGAAGAGCCAGAAGTGCCAGAGCTGCAGCTCCCGCGTGTGTGCGAATGGCAGGAGGAGGAAGTGGGTGATGGAGCTGTCGTTGGACATCTGCTGCCTCTGGGCATGGGCACTGTCCTGGGAGAAACAGGCAGTGACGGGTTAGGACAGGAGGGATGTCAGGTACAGAAGTGCAATTTACACACTCATGACTGTGAACACTTTCATGTTGCAGAGGAGAGGCTGAGAGTGACATGGTCATGATTGTCTCTGAGGTTGGTTGGTTTGTTTGTTTTCCCAGTGTCACAGCTGACAAGTGACTTTTTCAGGGATACAATTCCTAAGTATGTTTTTAAAGGCAACTCTGAAAAGTCTCAGCTTGACAAAAAAGGCTCAAATGACTGTGGGTCAGTGCCTATTCGGGTCCATCAGAGAAACAGTCCATCTGGTTCTCAGCTGCCCTGCTCTTTGTACAGAGAGTCAGCTCCTTGCCCAGCAGAGCATGTCCAGCAGCCACCTGCAGTGGAAGGCAGACACCAAGAGAGCTGCCTGAACGCAGCCTCCCCAGGCCTGGGCTGCACTTTCCCCCCACTCCCTGCCCATGGCTCTGCTGCCTGGAGCTGTCCCTGCCAGGAGCTGCTGCTCTGTGCCCAGCTCTGCTCCCTCTCAGTGCTGCCAGAGCCCATCCCATGGGCTGTGTGCTCAGCTCTGCCCTGCACACCCCTCCCGGCAGCAGGGCTCTGCCCAGGGGCATCTCTGCCTCTGCAGGGGCTCAGGAGCAGCTCACACAAGTCCTGACAAGACTCTTGGTGCCTTCTCCAAAGCACAGAAGTGAATTCCCAGCTCCCACTGCCCAACCTGCCCACCAAGAGTGAAAACATCAAAGCTCTGGATCCTTCCTACTAAGGCAAATGCTGCCTCAGTGTCTTTCAGAAGATGCTCTGCAAATGTCCTCAGAGTGATGTGGAGCTCTGAGCAGCCCTGACCCACACAGAACCCTCTCCATGCACAGGAACACTTTCCTTTCCCTGCCCAGGGCTCTTCCTTCCCCCCCAGTTTCTCTCCCAGCACCGTGGGAGCTCCCAGTCAGGCTGAGTGCTGACCCTGGCAGGCAGCAGAGTCCCTGCCCCTGCACACAGCCCCTGGGCTGCAGGGACCCTGCTCGCAAGGACAGCGCTGGACATCCCTGGCTGCACACCCACATTCACAGCCTGCAGCCAGCACAACCCGGCACAAGGGACCTGCCTTGTCCTGTCCCTGCCATGGTGCAGAGGGAAGCCCTGCTCTGCACCACATCCTCCTCCTTATCTACACACAGAAACCGCAGCTTCATTGCCCTACACCCAGAGCCTTACCACAAAGAGGGCTGGGAAGGTTACTCCTCCAGAAGGTTTTTCCTCCTCCTCAGCATCCCTCACTGCTAAGGGCATTTAAGCTCTCTGAGTCTCGCAGGTCTCCCCTGGGTCCTAGCTCAGCAACAGAGGACCAGCCCAAGGTGGCTCTGCCTCTGCCCCACTGGGCTCCTTCCAGGGCTGCCTGAGGCTCCAGGGAAACACCATGGGAAACAGCCTGAAGCAAGCACTGGTGTTCCTTCCCTCATCTGGGACACAAACTGCCTTCCTGCAGTGCCATTTCTCTGATGATTCAGAGATTTAAGGCTACAAATCTTCTTCTCTTACAATCACAGAGTCACTTAATTTGAAAATGGCCCTTTGAGAACATCGAGTCAAACCATTAAGCTGTCACTGGCAAGTCCACACACTGAGCATGAGAACAGCTCTGGTGGGATACCCTGGTTGGATGGTCACCAACAGCAGCTGTGGCTTTAAAGTTGAATTTTACATCCTACCATAATTTCACTAATTTATATCCTGTTCTATTTGTTGTTAAGCATTTTGCTACACATTAGAGCATAGAAATCAGCTGGACAAGTTATGTTGATGCAGAAACCTCCTCATATAAATAATGGTACTTAAACCCATCTAAGAAATTCTGAACAATTGCATAAAGCATCCAAACATATCCCTCACTTCACTGTGAAGAACTTCATGCTTCATCTTGAAGACCTCTGACCACGACCATCCGAGGATAGTGAGCAAGCACCAAAAGGGAGGAGACTTAAGATAATAAGGACCTAAACTTATTATAACATCCCAGACAAACTCTAGGGAACCTAATGAATATGTATGTTTGTGTATAATAAATATCCAGCTTATTGAGCTCCCGGTGTGCCGGTTAGGAAGAGCGATCCCCCTCACACCTGTCGTTGCAATAAACATCCCTGCTTTATAACTCTCAGAATCATAGAACCATAGAATTGTTAGGGTTGGAAAGGATCTTAAGATCATCCAGTTCCAACCCCCCTGCCATGGTCAGGGACACCTCACACTAAACCATATCACCCAAGGCTTCATCCAACCTGGCCTTCAACACTGCCAGGGATGGAGCATTGTCATGGTTTGAGCATGTTTTGAGGGTGTTTTTGTTCAAGGTTTTTTCCAGCCAGGTGGAGGAGGGGAGTCCAGGAGGAAGGAGAGACAGGACACCTGACTCAGGCTAGCCGAAGAGGTATTCCATACCATAGCACGTGATGCCCAGGAGGTATACTGGGAAAGAGAAAGCTGGAGGGGTAGAGCTCTGGAGAAAAATGGAGGAGGGAGCACATGGTGCTCGGCCGGGCAGGGTGGAGTGAGTTATGGGTTGGTGGCTGGTGGGTGTTGTATTCTCTTCACTTGCTGTTTGCTGTATCATTATTATTTGTAGTAGTAAATGGCAGTAGGGGTTTTGTGTTATACCTTAGCTATTAAACCGTTCTTATCTCAATCCGTGGGGTCTATATTCTTTGGATTCTCCTTCCTAACTCTCCGGGAGTTGGGGGACTTGGTTTAAACCACGACATTTTTGGCACCCAACGTGGGGCCCGAGCGTTTGAGATAAGAACAGATCTGAGCGGATTTATGGTCTCTTGTCACAATGCTGATTTATTGGCTCTTAGAGGTTTTTCTCTGGATCTTGCTGTTTCGGGATTTTGCCGGGTACTTTGTGTATGGATTGGATGTGTTTGTGTTTGTCGATCATGGGGCTTGGGCTAAAGCTTTTGTTTCACTGTACTTTGTGTCAGAGGCTTGTAATACGGTGGGGCTCCGGCAGCAGGGGGGGATGGACGTGGCCGTGGCCTTGGACTTGTACCAGGCCGTCCCGCTGCTCTTTGCCGTCCTTGTCCTTGTCCTCGCCTCCGTCTGTGTGAGGCTGCGTGAAGCCAGGAAGGAGCAGCCCCGGGAGCTGCCGGCAGCTGAGGCTGCCAGGGAGAGCGGCACCGGGAGCCAAACGGCTGTGGCAGAGCAGCGGGAGCAGGCAGGGGAGGAGCGGAGCAGGGCGGTAGCTGAGCAGCAGGATCAGGCAGCGGGGGAGGTGAGTCCCGCAGCAGTTCCCGACCCTCCGACGGCCGAGAGTGTCCCCCGGAAGTCACCCGCCGACCCCCACCAGGATGCAGGAGACCAGGCAGCACTTCCCAGCAAGGCAGTGGAGGAACCGAGTCCTGCCGCTGTTCCGAACCCCGCAGCGGCCGAGAATATTCCCTGGAAGTCACCCGCCGAGCCCCAGCAGGATGCAGGAGACCAGGCAGCATTTCCCAGCAAGGCAGAGGAGGAAGATCCAGACTGAGGAGAAGAGAAGCTGGTGGTGGGAGAACTGGCAAGCAGGGCAGCTACATCAGCCCCAATCGGAGAAGTTCAGCAGAGTCAGGTTTGGGTCTTGTCTAAGGTTAGACAAGTACATAGGAGCAGCAGGAGACTGTCCCCAAGGCTGGACAGTCATGAGTGGCAGGGCATGTGGGACAGTATGGCCAGGTATCTGATCCACTGGGCCCCTCCAGTGCTTTGGAAGCATTGGAAGTGGAAGGCAGCTGTATGGAGTCCCCAGCAGCAAGCTGTAGAACTGCTGAAGGGGACGGTGAATGATTTTGAGCCTGGTGGGCCCAGATACTTCAGGCCATCATTCCAGAGATGCAACATAGAGATGTCTCATGATCGAGGGGTGGACTTAAGAGTGATGGTGTATTGGAAATGTGGGATCTGGGCATGGCGTGAATGGTATGGAATAAGGGGTGGATAATGTCATGGTTTGAGCATGTTTTGAGGGTGTTTTTGTTTAAGGTTTTTTCCAGCCAGGTGGAGGAGGGGAGTCCGGGAGGAAGGAGAGACAGGACACCTGACCCAGGCTAGCCAATGAGGTATTCCATACCATAGCACGTGATGCCCAGGATGCATTCTGGGAAAGAGAAGGCTGGAGGGGTAGAGCTCTGGAGGAAAATGGAGGAGGGAGCACGTGGTGCTCGGCCGGGTAGGGTGGAGTGAGTTATGGGTCGGTGGCTGGTGGAGTGTTGTATTCTTTTCACTTGCTGTTATTGGCTGTATCATTATTATTTGTAGTAGTAAATGGCAGTAGGGGTTTTGTGTTATGCCTTAGCTATTAAACCGTTTTTATCTCAATCCGTGGGGGCTACATTCCTTGGATTTTCCTTCCTAACTCTCTGGGAGTTGGGGGACTTGGTTTAAACCATGACAGCACCTAAAAAGACTTATTTCAGGGTAGCTGAAAAACATTCAGTTGCTGGAATGAAAGACCTCTGGACATACCTCAGTACTGAGTCTGATCAAAATACACCTTCTAGAGAAAACCACCATCTGCAGTAAGCGGAGCTGCCTTAATGCTGAACTGATGTTATTGTTCATGCCAGGATAGAGAAGGAAACAGTAGTAGAAGCATGTCAGCTAGTTTTCACTCAAACTCCCCCCCCATCTTTGCTTACAAAGCATTACTTTTATGAGTCCTCGGGTAGCAGGTACAGAATTAACTTAAAGAACTAATGAATAAACCATGCACTATTTTTTTTTCCCAAAAAAGATAAACCTGCTTTTACAAAAGGTAAAAATGCTTTTCCTGCTCCTGAGCTTGACAGGAGCAGCCTCAGGTACCAGCTTGCCAGCTTGTAGCCAGTTAAAGTTTTACATCTTGAGTGATGCTCAGTCAGCGTGCATATGGAGACTGCTTTACAGCACTCAGAACGTGTTCTGTTAAATCTCTAGTAAACAGAGATTTCTGCTCATGGCAGAAATGCAGCTAGAAACTCTTGTGCAGTGACTGGACAAGTCACCCCCCCCCCCCCCAAGAAGCACATGAAGCAAAGCCACTGCCCATCAACCCTGTATAACTGAGACAGCCACAGGTGGAGAATAAACCCCAGATTATCTTGGCCTTTTTGTACCCTAATGCCTTGTTTTTTAAGACAAGGGCAACACTAGCCAAGTAAAAAATGCTTCCATAGTGACTGCTTTTTTCATTATTGAGGACAGATTTTAAGACAGCACATGAATGAAAAAGTACTTAGTCATTTTTATTTTTAAAATCAAGGTTTATTTGAGACAAAACAGAAGCAAACACAGCTTAGCCAGCACAGGTTTCTGGTTAAATTTGTGCATTAGCTGCTGTCTAATATTGGAGTATACTAAGTCAGGGCTTGAAGGGTTTTACAGCATCCCCTAAAGCTCTGTGACTGGTGGAGCTTCTCGCTCAGTCCCCAGATGTTCTTGTGAAACAAGAACTTTAGTTATTTGGAATGTTTTAGGTTTTATTTCTATCTTTGACAACCATGAAATGATAAATAAATTCAAAAAAACAACAGTTCAAGTCTTGGTTGATACTTCCAAGTTTTGACAAAGCCAGCATCTTACATGAGAAATAGTCTGAAAAATGATTATGGACTAACTCTGTGTGATGCTGACTTACCCACAGAAACCAAGCGGCATGTCCTGCAAAATCAGAGTGTTTGATAGAGCTGCTAAATACATAAGCATCACACAAGGTGGCTCTGCCAGATGTTATTTAACCTGAGAGAACAGAAACACACTCACCAACTTTCTAAGCCCTTGCACTTGTCCAACATTTGCTCTTCTAATGGCTCTTTCCCTTCCACAGCCACTTCCCTGCCTTTATACTCCTTTGTGCTCCACTTTCACTCTCCCATCCATCCCTGAAGTCGTTTGCTCTTATGTTTTTGGTTCAAATGAGTTTGTAGCCTCGGTCCCTAGCCTAAAGTTTTAAGGGCTTTTTTTGTGTTTTCATATTCCAGATCAGTAACAATTAAAAATCAATTCAAGTGCTATTTAAAGTGTGAAAGCACAGTCTCCTCAAGGACATAGCAGTTGGTAGGAAACTGATCTAAGCCCATGCAATTGCTCCGTCCACATTCATACAGAAAAATTTATGCTTATTCATATTTCACATTAAAAGATCCAAGTCTTAAACAGATGCAGAATCATAGAATGGGCTGGGTTGGAAAGGACTGTCACCTCTCTAGTTCCAACCCCGCCATCGCAGGAACGCCTCACACTAGATCGTGTCGCCCAAGGCTCTGTCCAATCTGGCCTTGAGCACTGCCAGGGATGGAGCATTTACCACTTCTTTGGGCAACCTATTCCAGTGCCTCACCACCCTCACAGTGAAGAAGCTCTTCCTTTTATCTAACCTGAACTCCCCCAGTTTAAGTAACCTCCTTGCCCTGTGACAGAAAAAAATATTTCCCTGTTTGCTGATTGTTTCTTCCCTCCATTTCCCATCTCTTCAGCAGATCATCTCTACACCAAGGCTCCAGCCAGGGGTGAGCAAGACAAAACCAGGAGCTTCTCTAGCCTGGGAGGGGGCTAAACCTGGGGATATAACTTGTCTCTGCCGACAGAGGTGAGAGCCCCAACCAATTCTTTGCCACAGGAACTAATTGTAAGAATATATCCAGCTACTTTTCCTCACCTGGACCGATGACTGTTTGCAGCGTTACAAGCATCGCTCCCTCACTGTCCAACAGCCGCAGGCAGGACATCCCAGCAGAATGCTCTAGGACCAACAGTTCCCCCCTTCCTGCTAAGAATGACCACCCCAAAACATGTGAGGACAAACCCACTGCTCTTACACTGACTCAGGGCTCAGACAGTATCAGATTTCTTTAAAAACAGAGTTAATCAGAAGAGAGGCTGACTGCTGGTTTAGAGGTGTCTTTCAATCACAAACCTATGTGCTCTGTGCTCTGCATCCAGACACCCCAAATTGGTCACTTCCCCATCACCAACACCTACTGGTTTACTCAGCACATTCCCGATGGTGACAAGGGGTTCAAAAGAAAGCACCTTTGCTCAATGGCACCACAGTTCATGGGTGGTATGTCTGGAAGATGGAGACATAGAGGAGGGAGAGGAGAAGACAGAGAAAGGATGGGTGGCAGAGCAGGGGTACGGTTCCCGACTCTGGAGGAGCTGTCACTTCAGGCACACTGCCGCAGCTGTACTGGGATGTTTTATACATCACTTGAGGTAAAATACCTAAATGCAAATACCAAACTTATTTCCTCAGGAAACTCTGTAGGTGGCTTTACCGAACTACAAATATACATTTTTTATACTACAAAGATACATTTTTTTTCTTTCTTTGCTCTTTTTATTTTTTGCTTTTCTGAGGGGCAGGAATTGGTCTCTGGCAAGTCACTATTTACACTGGAAGAGATTTTTGCTTGATTTTCAGCAGTTGAACAGTCCTCATTAATCAGTTTAGTAATGAATAGTTCTGTCACTTCATCCACTTCGTCCTTTTCACCTCTTTCTGTTTCCTTTTGTGGTAATGTATTTGTGCTTGAATCATTATTGCTCACAATCAAACCTGGTTCAGGCTCTTTCACATCTCTTTTTTTATCAGTCTTCTCTTGCTCACAGGTGTCTTCCTTTATTGGCAAGACAGAGAGTTTTTTAGATACAATAAGAAGATTCCTATGTTGTGAAGTAAATGCTTTGGACAGCTTGTGGCATTTATAATGCCTTATTATGTTACTTTCGCTTGTAACTACAGATGAACATCCTTTTATCATACATGGATACAGAGTTATGAACCTGCTCGCACATTCCAACAAGGCATCATTTCTAGCCTTTATGGAATACACATGCTTGCCACGTTTCAGTGAATAACCCTGACGTTCTTCAACTTGAATTCCTTTTACATTTTTGTTGTCCAAGTTCAGGTTTTTCTTTAGTGTTGTTTTCCCTGACAGCCTGTTACATGCTTTTCCCAATCTGTTTTTTAGTACTCTCTGTTTGGACTTCAGTGTTTTCTCCTGGTTTGCTTTGCTTGAATTGTTTTCCTGATCTGGTGTCAGTCTCCTCGGTCTTATTAGGTGATCTTTATGCCTGTCATTATGTTTGTTAAAAATATGCCTCAAGAGGTTAGACCTAGTAGCATAAACACAGCCTTCACAGTCACCTCTGAATACACCATCATCTTCTACTTTGTTTGGCTTTATCTTAATGCCATGATCTGCCTCAAGGTGTACAACATAGTTAAGATAAGCTGTAAATGAGGACTTACACTGAGACTGATTGCAGAAAAACCTTCCCATTTCTGGAGCTGGTTTCATGTTTCCAGTTTGCTCTGGGGTCATGTTATGAAGCTTCATGTAATGTTGTATCAAGCTGGTAACTTTCTTGGAAGATGTGAGAGCAGTCACTCACCTCACACCTGAACTCTCTGACAACAGGTTTGGTTTCCACCTCATCACGTTCCTCTCTGCCTGGCTCATTCTCCTCCTTCACTTCAGCAGAGAAGGCTGGGAGGTCCAATTTGTGCATAGCTTAGTCATGAAGGATTAGGTTTTGCTGTATTGTAACAGCCGTGAAGCTGATCCTGTGGGACACTGCACTGTATCCTGTGGGACATGGCACCGGATCCTGCGGGACACTGCACCGGATCCTGTGGGACACTGCACCGGATCCTGTGGGACACTGCACTGGATCCTGTGGGACACGGCACCGGATCCTGCGGGACACGGCACCGGATCCTATGGGACACTGCACCGGATCCTGTGGGACACTGCACCGGATCCTGTGGGACACTGCACTGGATCCTGTGGGACACGGCACCGGATCCTGCGGGACACGGCACCGGATCCTGCGGGACACTGCACTGGATCCTGTGGGACACTGCACTGGATCCTGTGGGACACGGCACCGGATCCTGCGGGACACTGCACTGGATCCTGTGGGACACTGCACTGGATCCTATGGGACACAGCACTGGATCCTGTGGGACACGGCACCGGATCCTGTGGGACACTGCACTGGATCCTGCGGGACACTGCACTGGATCGTGTGGGACATGGCACTGGATCCTGCGGGAAGCAGCACTGGATCCTGCGGGAAGCAGCACTGGATCCCACGGGACGCGGGACACAGTACCAGACCCTGCAGGACACAGGCGGCTCTCACAGGGAGGTGGCACAGGCACCGTGTCACCGTGGTCACCATGGAGGAGTTCTGGAATTCTGCAGACCCTGGAATCCCCCTGCTCAGCACCTGGAGGGGACACACAGGACCCCATGGATACAGCCCCCAGCACCCCATGGACACAGGCCCCAGGACACTGTGGATACAGCCCCCAGCACCCCATGGATGCACCCCAATAGCAGGGGTCCCCCATCCCGGGTGCAGGTCCCTGTGCAGCCCCTCACCTTGCACAGTCCAGCTCCAGCCTCTCTCCTCCCTCGGTTACTGGGACACCGGCACAACAAAACACTGGGCAGCACGGGGGAGGGTGAGGGGGTACAAGGATGTGGGAGCATAGATGGAGACATACAAGGGTGTAGGATCATAGAATCATAGAATCATAGAATAGTTAGGATTGGAAAGGACCTTAAGATCATCTAGTTCCAACCCCCCTGCCATGGGCAGGGACACCTCACACTAAACCATGGCACCCAAGGCTTCATCCAACCTGGCCTTGAACACTGCCAGGGATGGAGCATTCACAACCTTCCTGGGCAACCCATTCCAGTGCCTCAGCACCCTCACAGCAAAGAATTTCTTCCTTATCTCCAGCCTGAACTTCCCCTGTTTAAGTTTCAACCCGTTACCCCTTGTCCTATCACTACAGTCCCTAATGAAGAGTCCCTCCCCAGCATCCCTGTAGGCCCCCTTCAGATACTGGAAGGCTTCTCTAAGGTCTCCACGCAGCCTTCTCTTCTCCAGGCTGAACAGCCCCAACTTTCTCAGCCTGGCTCCATACAGGAGCTGCTCCAGTCCCTGATCATCCTCGTGGCCTCCTCTGGACTTGTTCTAACAGTTCCATGTTCTTTTTATGCTGAGGACACCAGAACTGCACACAGTGCTCCAAGTGAGGTCTCACAAGAGCAGAGTAGAGGGGCAGGATCACCTCCTTCGACCTGCGGGTCACACTCCTTTTGATGCAGCCCAGAACACAGTTGGTTTCTGGGCTGTAAGCACACACTGAAGCTGGCTCATGTTCATTTTCTCATCGACCAACACCCCCAAGTCCTTCTCCTCAGGGCTGCTCTGAATCTCTTCTCTGCCCAACCTGTAGCTGTGCCTGGGATTTCTCCAATCCAAGTGTAGGACCTTGCACTTGACATGGTTAAACTTCATGAGGTTGGCATCAGCCACCTCACAAGTGTGTCCAGGTCCCTCTGGATGGCATTCCTTCCCTCCGGTGGATCAACCGAACCACACAGCTTGGTGTCATCGGCAAACTTGCTGAGGCCGCACTCAATCCCACTGTCCATGTCAGCGACAAAGATGTCCAACAAGACCGGTCCCAACACCGATCCCTGAGGAACACCACTCATTACTGGTCTCCAGCTGGACACTGAGCCATTGACCACAACTCTTTGCGTGCGCCCATCCAGCCAGTTCTTTACCCACCGAGTGCTCCACCTATCAAATTGATGTCTCTCCAATTTAGAGACAAGGATGTCGTGTGGGACAGTGTTGAACGCTTTGCACAAGTCCAGGTCGGTGACATCAACTGCTCTATCCCTGTCCATTCATTCTGTAGCCCCATCATAGAAGGCCACCCTATTGATCAGACAGGATTTCCCCCTAGTGAAGCCATGCTGGCTGTCACCAAGCACCTGGTTGTTTTTCATGTGCCCTAGCATGCCTTCCAAGAGAATCTGCTCCCAGATGTTGCCAGGCACAGAGGTGACACTGACTGCTCTGTAATTTCCTGGGTCATCCATTTTACCCCTTCTTGAAAATGGGGCTTGTATTTCCCTTTTTCCAGCTGTCGGGAGCTTCACCTGACTGCCATGATTGTTCAAATATGATGGACAGTGGCTTAGCAGCTTCATTTGCCAGCTCCTTCAGGACCCACAGATGGATTTCATCAGGTCCCATGGACTTGTGCACGTTCAGGTTCTTAAGATGGTCTTGAACCAGATCCTCTCCTACAGTGGGCCTAAGGTCTTCATTCTCCACTTTTTACCTTTAAGGGGAACCACCTGAAGTCTTAACCATGCTTTCCCAAAGAATCTTAGAGAATAACAGAATCATAGAACTGTTTGGATTGGAAAGGACCTAAAGATCATCTAGTTCCAACACCCTGCCACAGGCAGGGACACCTCACACAAGATCATGGTGCTCAAGGCCAGTCCAGCCTGGCCTTGAACACTGCCAGGGATGGAGCATTCACCACTGCTTTGGGCAACCTGTGCCAGTGCTTCATCACCCGCACAGGGAACAATTTCTTCCTTCTAGCTAACCTGAACTTCCTCTGTTTCACTTTAAGCCCATCACCCCTTGTCCTGTTGCTACCAGCCCTGATCAAGAGTCCCTCCCCAGCATCCCTGTAGGCCCCCTTCAGAGGCTGGAAGGCTGCTATGAGATCTCCATGCAGCCTTCCCTTCTCCAGGCTGAACAGCCCCAACTTTCTCAGCCTGTCTTTGTACAGCAGCTGCTCCATCCCCCTTAGCATCCTCGTGGCCCTCCTCTGGATTTGCTCCAACAGCTCTAGGTCCTTCTGGTGAGGACACCAGAACTCTACCCAGTGCTCCAAGTGTGGGTCTCATGAGAGCAGAGTGGAGGAGCAGGATCACCTCCCTTGACCTCCTGGTCATGCTGGTGGTGATACAGCCCAGGACACAGGGGGTTTCTGGGCTCAAGCCCATGCTGAAGCCAGCTCATGTTCTGACCACCAGGCCCTTCTCCTTGGGCTGCTCTGAATCACTTCTCCCTGCAGCCTGTAGCTGTGCTTGGGATTGCCCTGACCCAGGGGCAGGAGCTGCACTCGGCTTTGCTGAACTTCAGGAGGTTGGTCACCTCTCCAGCATGTCCAGGTCCCTCTGGATGCCATCCCTTCCCTCCAGCATGCTGACTGCACCACACAGCTCGGTGTCGTCAGCAAACTTGCTGAGGGTGCTCGATCCCACTGCCTGTGTCACCGACAAAGATGTTGAACAGGGTCTGCCCCAACACCGACCCCTGAGAGACACCATTCCTCACTGGTCTCCAGTTGGACATAGAGCCACTGACCGCAGCTCTCTGCGTGCAGTCATCCAGCCAATTCCTTGTCCACCGGGTGTCCATCCAGCAAATTCACGTCTCTCCCATTCAGAGACAAGGACGTCGTGTGGGAGGATGTTAAATGACATTTATTTGCTCCAGAGAGCACGAACGTGGCAGGAAGGGCCGGGGGCAGCTGCTCACTTGCGGGGGGAGGGCAGGCCCCGGAGGTGGTAGATCCAGGAGCCCCCAGGGCAGGAGACCACCAGCCTGCTGGTGACAGGAGCCGGGCCGCCCGCGAAGGAGACGGTGATGGTGGTGCTGCTCTTGGCGCGCAGCACCTCGGGGGCCCTGACGGTGAAGCCCGGGTGCTTCACTGCGTATTGGAACGCCGTGGCCTTCCGGAAGACGTTCCTGAAGGAGATGGAGGTGGTGCCGCCGGCTGGGATGAGGAAGGGGCCCTGGGCTTCAGGGGGCAGCGCAAGGCCGATGAGTGGGATGCAGTACTGCCCGCCCAATGCAGAGCTGAGCTGCAGCGTGGCCTTGGCTTCGCCCAGGTGGCAGGGCTCAAAGGTCACTTCCACGCTCAGGTCCGAGCCCCCAGCACTGGCGGGTGCCGCACTGATGGATTTTGCCGTCTGGAAGTCGGCACAGTCGGTCTGTGCAGGGGAGACAAGAGACCATGGGGGGGTGGGTCACAACAGCAGAGCCAGCACCTCGGGAAGAACACGATGGTGCCCTGGCCCTGGCCTGGCCCACCCACACCACACTCCTGGTGAGTGCCTGCGGGGAATGGGCACGAGAACTGTGCAAACGTGCCCAGCAGGGACAACCCTGCACCCAAGCCCCAAGATGCCCGACTGCCAGACCTGGGCTGCAAGGGGGAAGCAAGCCCAGGCACCGTGGCGCCTGCAGAAGCAGCTCCAACCAGGGCAGCAGACACGGGCCCGCAAGGGAGGACAGTGCAGCTGGTGACAAGCCCACACCAGTGGGAAGACCCCTGGGCTCACATGGCCACCCTGGCTCTGCCACGCCAAGCCAGAGGCACTTGGAGCCCTTGGTGGAGAGGGCTGGTGCTGGCCAGAGGAGCTGCCTCCCAGCCAGAGCCCCGGCAGCCGCGCTCACCTGTACGAGGTACTCGGTCTTCTGCTGGGCAAAATGCCGTATTTTGGTGGTGATGGTCTGACGGGAGCCCAGCCTGGTGCGGAAATACACGGGCTTCTCTGGCCTGCTCCAGGTGGCTTTCAGCTGCAGGGTGTAAAACAGAGAGCCCAAGTCGCTGCTCTGGAGCACCAGCTGCCCGCTGCTCTCACCCGTTTGCAGGGGCTGATACTCCAAGACAAGATCCGCCTGGGAGGAAGGAAGGAAAAAGCCACTTTGTCAGGCAGAGGCAGGGAACACATGTGCCTGACAAGGGGCAGCTGGTCCCTGCTGTGCTCCGGCAGTGCCGGAAGGCTGGGCTGCCTTCCCCGCTCTGACTCCCCTCTCTCGGGCACAGCCTTGCTCCTTCTGGGGGACGGTTCACTTAGGGACAGATCCCAACAGCTCACTGCCCTCCAGCACGATGCCAGAAGCTTCCCACCATAAAAAGCCCCTGTACTCCCCCAGGGCACACACCACTTCCTGTCAATCCAGGCTGCAGACAACCTGGCCATGGGCTGAGGCTTGTCCTGCAGCCACTCACAGCTGGAAGCACCACACTAAATGAGGGGCACGTGGCACAAGGACCTGCCACGTGAGGCCCACTTGCAGCGTGTTCCAGGGGACAGCAGGGCAGGCTCCACCAGCGCAGGATGATGCCCACTGGGGATATTCTCGCACACTGCTTCCCTCTCTAGATCATCGGCAGGGAGCTGCCACCACGGAAGGAAGCCCCACATGGCTCCTTTCAGGCATCAGCCTTCAAGAGCATCCCCTCCAGCCAGGAGTAGGGAGAGCAGAGGGAGCCGGAGGAGCTTTGCCCCTACCTTCGACTGTGCAGGGACAGTAAAGTGCTGGGGAATGCTGACGTCGGGCACTTTGCAGTTGATGTCAAAACGTCACCGGGACAGGCAGAGGGTTGTCCACCTTGACGCTGGAGGACACTCTCTGCCGAACAGCGGTGCTCATTTGAACAGTGCCCATGGGTCCTGAAGCCACCGCCTTGAAAGTCACCATGTGGAACAAGTACTCTCCGGTTGTCTCATTGAGGAAGGTCACCTAAATCAGACAGAAAGGGAAGGGCTGCTCATTCCACACATGAAAACAGACCCAAAACAGCCCACTGAGCTCAGCACCCTGCTTCCAGGAATGGCTGTGAGCACCCACCGAGGAAGAGCACAAGACCACAGAAAGCACGTGTGGTATTTCATAGGACCTGTGCACGTGGAGGTATGAAGAGGCATGTAGGTTCTCGGTGAGCCAACAGCTCCTTGAAGGGCCCTGCAGACCAGTGTCCTCACTTACCTTTGCCCTGAAGACTCCTTCTTTGTAGGAGAGGAAGGTCAGCTGGTAGTCCTTCTTCGCAGAGCTTGGCACGTCCATGTAGGAACACCCCTGCAGCACAGAACTGCTTTCCAGGTTCTCTGGTTTGAGCATGTCAATAACCACCAGGAACCTGTGGGTGAGAAGGACGCAGTGAAGGTCAACACGAAGGACTCCCATAGGATACCCATCGTGTGGGGGTACAATACAGCCCCTCTCACCCTCAGTGCCTCAGGCACAGGGCACCAGCTCTCATCCCCCTTGGAGGAAAGCCCTCCAGGGTGCCTCTGCACAGGCAGAACGTGGGTATGGCCAGACACGGCCAAGGAGAGGGACAAGCTTTCAGGGAAGGAGCTTCCAGGCACTTCCAGACTTCCTGGGCTGGACTCACCTCTGTGGTCTGTGCAGCCAGTTGGACACAGGGATGAGCTCCGTGTGGCACTTCCTGCATGGAACCTGCCGGGAAATGGCCCCTGAACACCTGGGGGCTTCAGCAGTTCCTTCCAGGTGGTAGCGTAAGCCTGTCCCGTCCGGCAGGGGGAAGAAGATGGAGCCCTACAGACAACGAATAGGACAAGTCGGCTCTGGAGCACCCCTGGCCAGCCCCATGCCTCAGGCTCTCACTGCAGCACCTTCCAGCACACCCAGCTGGCAGAGCTCTGCCTGCAGCCCTGTCCCGTGCAGGAGGAGGCACCAGCATCGCACCTGCTCAGAGCTGGTTGTGAGTGGGTGCATGGCCCACAGGACATGGCACAGCTACAGGACACAGAGGCAGCATCTCTGGGCAAAGCAAGGAGACATGGGCCCTGCAGCAGAGCTGCTCTGCACATCCCAACACTCCCTTACTGGCCACACTCACCTGGGCACGTCCCCTGCCAGCCTGTGCTCATGCAGGGACAGCCCTGGGCAGGGGGTGCCCGTCCCTGATGAGCTCCATTGCCTCAGTCCTGCTGGCCTTAGCCCAACAGCACTGCCCAGACACCAGCCTCTAAGCTGGCACAACAGGGGCCCACCAGCCGTGGGCCATGGAAAGCTCATATTCATGATCATCCTGGGTGCCCATGGATCCCAGACACCTGCCTCTGCCATCTCCTCTGCCTCCACAGCAGCTGAAAGCTGCAAGACTCCTCACGCAGGCTCTACGTTAAAGACATGCTGAGCACGTGCAACCCTAAGGGCACAGATCTGCTGAGCACCCTGGAGACAGAGACCAGAAATCTCTGACCTCATTTCTGGCCTACTGTAAGGTCAGCTGGAGCGGGACAAGGACCCGGCAGCTCCAGCACCCCAGAGCCCTTCTGAACTGACCCCTTATGGCACAGAAAACATTGCAGAGGGGCCAGTCACCCCCATGTGCCCAGCCTGAGACCTGCAGGAAGGGCTCCTCCCACAGCTCCTGCATGACTGTCAAGAGATCTCTCTCGTTTCCCACTTGCCTGTTCACAGCCAGGAGGGCACTGAGAAACTGCAGGGCAGCTTTGCCCTTCTTGCTCCCTGCAAGCTGCACAAGGACAGGCACAAGTGGTTGTGCCCAGGGGTCGGAGAGCCTGTGCAGCCGTGCGCTGAGCGTGGGGGTCTCTGAGCCCCCTGGGCTGCCACAAGCAGCCACCAGGAGCTGCGCAGAACAAACTTCATTTCTTGGCCTTCAGAAAGCTTGGCTCTTTAGGTCAGCTGCTCCAACACGTTTGGTGTCAGGCCCGAGTTCCCACCTGCCCTTTGCCCGTGCCTGGCCCCCAGCCACCACAAAACCCAGCTTCCAACAGAGGGCACAGGACACCTTCAGCTTGGACAGGACCTCTGAAGGTCATCTCGGCCAACCTCCTGCCCAAAGCAGGGTGAGCTACAAGGGTCATGCCACGAGGGTCAGCACACGCTGGCACAGCTCACGTACCTGGTGCTTCTTGTTCTCAGAGCTCATGGTTAGGGGTCTGTAGGTGACCTGGTAGACCTTTTCTTTTTGCCTGGCCTCCAGATGGATAAATTCAGGCCCTTTCCAGTATTTCCCCTCAATGATGGGCTGCAGGGTCCAGGCCTCGCTGCTCGGGTTGGACAGGAGGATGGTCTGGCTCTGCCTCTCACGCACATTGCAGCTGAAAGTCAGCATCTGTAACAGAGGAGCACAGAGGCTGCTGGGTCGTATCCACAACCCTTCCCACTCTTCTCACGCTGGCTCTGCACCAGGACCTGGAGCACAGGGAGCAGCTTTTCCTTGTCACATGCAAAAATTACGCTTTGGCCATAGCTTTTGGAGTAAATCAAGCTGGTTGCTCTTGAAGAAGGGAGCAGAACAAGCCTTTCGCATGCTGGGTGAAACGGGGAGTCCTGAAAGGAAACTCCTGTGCAAGGACAAGATCTGCAGCCACACAGCCCCTTCCTTCGTGGGCAGGAGGAAGAGGAGCTCCACGCTCTCTCTGGGTGCAAGAGCCAACAGCTCCCAGGCTGCCCCATCCCAGGGGACTGGATGCAGATGCCTTGCCCCTTCCTACTGCTGAATGCCCTCCCCTGTCCCAGCAGGGGGGAGAAGTGTGGCTGCAGGTGCAGTGCTGGGATACATGGCATGGGTGCTGCAGTGCAGAGCCAGGACAGCTGAGCTGCTCACTGGAGGAGCAGCACCTTGAACAGGGGAGAAAGGCAATGACAGGGCTCAGGAATTCTGGCAATCCTGCCCAGCAGTTTCTCTCTGGGATACCCCAGCACAAGGAGTCTGTGCTCACAAGTGTCCTTCAGTTCCTGCCCTGGGAGAGATGTGGTGCAGATGCTGGGGTCCAGGGGCCCATCCTGTCCCTGCTGCGTTACCTCTTTGGGGCCAGGGGCCTCCACGCAGGATCCTTCCAGCGTAAGCCGCAGCGCCTCACTGCCCTGGATGAAGCACCGCAGCCCCTCGTACTGGACAGCCTGGCTCAGCTTCGAGGGGCGGAAGGTCACAACCAAGGGCACATCCATCCCTGGGCTGATGTAACCCTTTGTGGGGCTGATGGAAAAGTCTGGCTTGAAGCTCTCCACGTCCCACATAAACCTTGCCGAGGAAAGCACAAGGACAGGAAAGAAGGATTAGCCACGGGGAGCTGTGAAGGCAGTGTAAGCCTCAGTGTGAGGCTCCAAGTCTCTTGTGGGCTTTCCCACCACATCTCAGGCCTGACGCTGAGCCACCTGGCAATAAGGCTTGAGGCTGGCAGGACCTACTGCTTTACCTGACTCTTGTGTCGCCCGCGTTCCGCATGACGACGCGCCGGCACGTGGAGCTCTGCTGCACCACGGCTCCAAAGCTGAGCTGGTCCTGGTCCAGGCTCACGAGGCTGCCCTGGCAGGAGCCCCGCACCACACAGAGGGAGCGCACCAGCCCGCGGCACTCCAGCAGCACTTCCCCGCTGAACGGCTGCATGCGGCGCTTCGGGGAGAAGGTCACCTCCACTTTGCAGGTGTCTCCTCTGCCCTTCAGCTTTAGATCCTTGCTGGGCTTCAAGCACAGAACCTACCCGAAGAAACGAGTGGAGACTATTTCATCTGGCAAGCGAGCTGTGGAGCCTCCCTCACCACACTCAGGGAAGAGGCTTCCAATTCCTCTTCTGTCCCCACCAGCACTGCCCCCAGTCCACTCATTCCCTCCTAGGCATTCCTAGGGAATACCAAAGGTGTTTTCTACCATGTGTCCACCTGGTCACGGCGAGGTCAACTCTGTCTTCTAAAGCTTTCACATACGTTCCAACAGAGCTGCAACTCTCCCTCTTTCAAGATTCACCTCCCTCACCTTTCCAGATCTAAAACACATGGCTGCATCCTGATGGATGTGTCTAAAACAGGCTAGAGGAATTGTGCCGCCTTCTCACTTCTGGCTCTCGGGGAGTCCTGGCACCCAGCTCAGCTGAAGCATTCGCACTGCAGGCATCTGCTGCCAGAGCAGTGCCAGCAGGGAGGACAGGGCAGGCACAGGCAGCCAGGGCAGCCCACACCTGAGTCATTACCTACTAGCTCCACCCACAGCAGCTCAGCGCTCCCTGCAGGCACACCAAAGTGCTCTGCAGAGAAGGAACGGGCCTTACCCCAGCTTCCTGCAGCTCTGGTACGGTGGACGTGACCCTCAGCTTAAAGGTGAGAGGGGCTGCACTCTTGTTGGCTACGGTGACCATCTTCTTCACCGTCTGTCCAATGCAGACGTTTCCCAGCTTCACCACATTTCCTGGTGGATCCACAACGTCAACCTGAGGCGGTAGGGATTGATATCAAGCCAAAGGAAAGAAGGAGGAAAAGGCTTTCTGCCACTCTCGTGGCAGAAACCCAAACCATGGGAGGCTGGGGAAGAGAGGAGGAAATGAGAAAACCATGCGGTTGCCACCTGGAGTTTTAGCCTTTAGATTTCATCTCACCTTCATTTTTATGCCCATTCCTTGGGCCTCATCAGTCAGCTTCTCTCCCAGGGAACATGGAGGCAGCAACAAGCTGTTGGGGCTGTGTCATCTTTCGGTGTCCGTAGGGGCTGTGCACAGAAGGAAGAGAAACCATAGGCAGGATGAGTTTCTTGACCTTCACCATGTGAGCAGGGCTCCCCAGCTGAGCCATCCCCTCCCACATTCCTTCCCCCCCAGGGGAAGGGATTAATCCAAGTCCCTCTGCAGCCCTGCCAGCAGAGCTGGCTTACCCTGGAAGGCCACCAGCCCTGCGCACTGCCCCCCGTCATCCCTGCACAAGCCTGGCCCTGCTGGAGTGCTGGGAATCTACAGAGTGTGCACAGACCTTCCCCCTCACCTGCTCCTCAGCAAGGTGCTGCTGCTCAAACTGCACTGAGTAAACCTCACAGGGCTTCTTCACCACCACTGTCCCCTCTTCCCCATGGCTCTGGGGCAGCAGCGGTCCCAGCTTCAGCTCTGCGGGGATGGACTCCAGCCGTGGCTCCAGACCACGTCCCAAGACCGGCACCCTGCAGGCGTTGGCTGCTCTGGCAAATCTGGATCTGCAGCTCGCCCCGGTAGCACTTCTGCAAAGAAGCAGCGCAGAAAGCTCCTCCGTGAAGCCCCAGCTGAACAGCACCTCCAAGTCAACAATCGCCCAGGGTCAGGGGTCTTGTCAGCACCTCCAAGCTGAACCCAAAACAGGTATTTACTTAGAGCAGGGGCTACAGCATCTGCATGGCTCTCAGGAACTGCAGCGAGTCCTGCTCTGGAGCATAACTGGACAGTTGGCTACCAGGTGGATCTAAAATGGGCTCTCAGAGGTTTTCACCTGGGCATGGGGGAGCGCAACGCTCATGAGAAAGGTCTGCTTCCTCAGACACAGTCCTGGCACTGCAGCACCAGGCAAACATCAGCTGTGTGCAAGAGGCACCTGAGCTCTCACTGGACACAAATAAGGATCATCTTCTCTGCTCAGTGCTTGCCTCTGGTCAAAGCCAGACACGAGACGCTGAAATCTCCACGAGCAATTGAGATCCCTGGGACTGTCCCCAGGCATGGAAGCACTTGTGTCCATCCTGTCACACGCTACCAGTTTCCAAGTCACGGTGGCCACATGCAAACTGCCTTTGGGAATGCTCCATCATTTAAGCTGACTCCCAAACTGCGTGGGAACGTGCAGGGGAAACTGAGGCACAGGAAGCTCCACGTGGAGGCAGAGCTCATCCCCCGCTCCTGGGCTGGCCTCCCCTTACCACACTGCCCTGCCAGACCTCCTGGCGTGACACCCACCAATCTCACCTCTTCCGTGGGTGAAAAACGGACTTGGACGTGGCACTGCTGTCCTGGAGCGAGGCTTCCAGCTGAGGGCAGCACCTCAAAGCCACAGGGCACAGACTTCATCTCCTCCAGCAGCTTCTGGTGCTCGCTCCCTGGCAGATGTTTGTCCACCTGCGCACACAAACCAGTGGCGTGAGGTCTCCTTGGTCTGTGAGGACAGACCCTCGGTTCCTGCAGTGCTCCGAGATGCTGGCACGGTGCAGGAAGCACCTTCATCCCACCCAGACGTGGCCACCACTGCCTAGAACTGGAGGGCAAACATGCTGCAGGGCAGGCAGATGGGGAGGCAGTGTCCTCAGAGAAGGAGAATGGGTGAAGATGGCAGAGAAGTGAAGCATCAGCTAGTGAACAGGCCCAGGTGAACCAGCCTTGCTCTGTACCCTCAAAAGCTTCCTCAAGCAAGCTGCAGCCCAAGTGCTCAGGCAGCCAGAGGGGCACAAAAGGCAAGAGTGGCAAAGAGAACCCAACTGAGAAGTTGTGTGTTACACGTTGTCTGTGCTTTACCTCCTGAACAGGATCAGTCATGCTGATGGCCCATTTACAGGGACCTGGAACGTGTTGTGGAGCTGGATGGTTTCTTCCTGGCACTGCCCACACTGGACAGCAGAGAACTCCAGCCTGTCCCTGGACACGCAGAGGGACGGCTCAGCCACCATGGCACGGAGGCGGACCTGGAATGTGGGGCCTCCTCTGACCTACAGAAGGACAGAGCATCCGGTTGAGAGCCCACCCGATACTCGCTGCTGTGCCCAACCTGCTGCCTGCCCCAGAAGCTGGAGTACCTTGATGGGCAGGAGCACATCCACTTTTCCCAGGGGCAGGTTGGCACTTTGTGGGTCGAAGCACACTTCAAATGTCTTGCTCTCACAGGAGGGCAGGCGCTTCACACGCTCCAGGCACACGCTGAAGCCTGAACACAGCAAAATAAAGCAGCTGAGATACGCAAGCAACAGGAAATGGCTCAGAAGCACGGTAAGGCCACAGGGGTGTCCTGGCTGGCAGCTCTCTGAAAGACCCCTTTGCATCTCCGAGAAGCTGCTCTTCTCCCTTTGGCACTGCCCAAAGCAAAAGGACTTTCACAGCCAGAATCCAGGGGTACATAGTAAAAAGAAATCACATTGCTTGAGGAACTCCAGCAATTCCTTTCATCAGGCGTCTCAGGGAAGGATGCATAGACCTCTCCAAAGGAGAATTGCCACCTAAGATACCAAATGCTGGGGTGTTCCCTGGACAGCGGCTTAGAAGAGACGACTGGCCACCCCGCAGACAGCAGTCACCATGTGGTGGAGCTGCAGCCTTACCTCAAGGCCTCTTTGGGAAGCCTGTTTCCATAGAGCAGAGGATCCCACAGGCCGGTCAATAAAGGCTGAGCAGAAGTGCTCTGGCACTATGAACTCTAAACAAAGCACTTCCGAACCACAGAGGGTCCATCTGTTTGCAACATAAACCCTCAGAGTGCACAAAGAAACTGGGATGATGCTCACAGGAGCCAAGAGCAGAAGATGCTGAGAGGCGATCAAGGTGATCAGCCCTTCTGGCCCCTGCTATCAGATTTTAGGGCAGCCACAGGCAGAGCAGGTCTCTGGGCACTGCTCACCAGAAGTCAGGCTCTTGAACAGGGCACCCAGCATGGGGGCACTAAGGAGGAAAAAGCTGTCCAAGGAAGTACTCAAATCTCCCCGTGACCAATGGCTTCAGCTGATGTGTCAGAGATAGCTCCTTCAAGCCCCTGTGAAGCCTCTCCACCACAGGTTACCTGTGTTATACAGGACCATATCCATCAACACGGAAAGATGCAGGGAAGTGCCCAGTGTTGGTGATCTTCACCGTGTGTGTGTGGATGTCACCGGGAACAACATAGCCAAGGTCCAGGGATGTATTCGGGCAGCTCAGCTCTGAAAGGAGGAGTAAGGGACACTGTAAACCCCAGCATGGCGTGGGCTGGAGAAGCAAATGGAGTGGATAATACTGTATTCACTGCTCTGAAAGCTCAAGCCAAGCCCAGGAAACCCAAGGCCTGAGCACCCAGTAATAACACTTGGCTAAGTCATGGGGAGTGCAGGGCCTAGGATTTATCAGCCACCAATGGGATCTTCGAGTGACTTTAAAGTGGGTACTGGACACAGTTCCTATGCTGCGAAAAGCCATTGCAGAGAAGTCCACTGCATCTCCACTGATCTCAATCAAACTGCTAAGCTGGTGTCCAGCCCAAGCCTGAAACTGCTTCAGGACCTTGTCATAGCATTTCCTTGCAGAGGCCTTTTGGCAGCAATCCCATTTTGGAAAAGTGCATAAGGGATCTGGACCATTCCCTGCTCTTCCTGCATAGTGGGGTCTGTTTCTTGGCACAAAGACGCCGGCTTTGAGATGCCCCTTTCAGAGCTGGTCAGCAGGGCTGGTGCCTGTGCTGTCTGCAAGGGCTTGCTCGTCTGCACCCCTCAGCTCCGAGAACAGAACCCACCAACTGTGGGGAGGGGAGCACCTCCAGAGCTCAGGGAGCACTGTCCAAGCGAGGACACCGAGCTGCCCACAGGGAGCACATCATAGCTCTCAGCATCAGGCCCCTTCTGAAGTCCTCAGCTGTTCCCAGCTCTGAGACACAAGGAGCTCTCAGGAGCAGGCCTGCACTGCTGGCTGTTACCCTCGGGGCCCCTGCACACAGGCTACAGGACTCCCTACTAACTTGAGAAGCCTCCGATGTACACGCTGGTGAAAGGCAGTGTCCTCCTGGGGACGGGAGCTGAGAGCTTTCTGCTGCTCCACGGCATGTTCCTCCATCAGCATCTCCTCCATCTGCATCTGCAGCTGAGCATCCCACTGAGGAAAGTAAAGACAGGGGCTGCTTAGCAAAGGTCCTTCCCAAGGCACAAGCTTGTCTCAGGTGGAGGATCCCACCCTGCTCTTGTTGAGAGAGGCGATGGAGTCATTCTGTCTCACTGCTCAGTGTCTGGGACACTTCCTGCTCTCTCAGGCAGGATCATAGCTCCAAAGAAATGAACTCCAGTGTCTCTCCCTGCCCAGTTATCAAAGCTGATCTGGACACATGGACAGACAAGCCAGAAACCTTCCAAAGCTCCAAGTATGTCCCTGCCCCCAGTTAGTGCCAAAGCAGCTTGGACAAAAGCTCTCCTGGAAAGGGAACCATGAGAGAGCTGGAGCCTCTCGGAGATCCAGAACACAGCACAGCCTCAGGGTGCATTCAGGCTGCTGCTTTACACTCTGTAAAGCTGGCAGGGCTTGGCCAGTGAGCAAGAAAACCCCCAGCACCGACCTGAATGTCCTTCAGAGCACCATAAACCCAACTGCTTGAGCACAGCCCTTAGCATCTCCTGGGGTAGTCAGGAGCTGGTGCATCTCCAGGAGGGACAACTCCCAGAGGTGGGCAGCCCATGGGGCACGCTGAGCTGACACAGTCCATGGCCAGGGCTGTGCAGGGAGGCACCCAGTGCCAGCAGAGCCCTGGGCACAGGGCCGTGGGGCGCAGGGGCTCCAGTGACACGCAGGAGGGTGGCACGTGTGGGACAGGGCAGCAGCTCTACTCACCATGGTGCCCGAGTCGTCCATGCGGGGCTCGGCTGCCACAGCCTCCCCCAGAGCAATGGCCTCGTCTCTCTGGCTGCCTTTGTCCAGCTTTTCTTGGGCCTTTTGGAGGATCTTCTCATATTTGGCGTTGCCTGAAAGCACAGAACACCACCAATAGCAGTGGGGCAGCACAAATCCCATGGAAGACGGGAAGCCCCATTCCCCTAACACGCAGACACAAACTGCTCCAGCAATGGAGAGAAAGGCGATCCTGCTGCTTCTCACCCCCAGCCGTCTTTCTCGCCACACAGGAGCATCTCAGCCCCACAACGTGATGCAAACCCAACCCTGTCAAAATCCCTGCCAGCCTCTCTTGCAGCTTCCCTGTGCTTTTCTGCCCAGCCCTCATCTTCCCAGACCTCTGCCATATGCTGGCAAGCTGTGCAGGATGGTTCCTGCGGCAAAGCCACACGGGCTCGTCTGCCAGAGACCAAGGAAGCAACCAGAGGGCTGAGTTTGCCTGACAGCCCTGAAACCTCCAGGCCTGGCGGAGGTGCCTGTGAGCTGCCCTATGGGCATATGGCATGGGGGAAAGCCAGGTGACCTTCCTGGGAGCAGACAGGCAGTGCTCACCTTTGATGTTCCTGGGCAGGTCCAAAGTGGATCCTGGGAAAGGTCCCTTCTCCTTTCAGGCAGACTTTTTCTGGCTCCAGGTGACCCACTTGGATCTGGAAAGCCCTGCAGAAGACTCCAGGCACTCCTGGCAGGTAATAGACTTTCAGCACTTGCTGCTTGCCAGGTTCAACATAACCCTGCGGGGCACAGAAGAGGGAGGGAGGTAGTGTACCAAAGAGGACTCAGTGGAGGGATGGCTCACACCACAGACACGCTGAGGACACAAGACAGCTTCTCATACATAAGGAAACATCAGACATCACCACCTCCAGCTTTCTTGTACCCAAACGCCCGAGTCTCCTACACCAAGATGCAGTATGTCCTTCAGAGGCCTCGCAAGGCTGCCCTCTGCTCAGCATGAGCACAGCTCTTCTGCTGACAGGGTTTACCCTCTGCTAGCCAGAGCCAGGCACAACAAACCAAAGCTCTTTCACCAGCTGCTCTGGAAGAGCACTGAAGGGCCTGCGCTTCCAGCAGGGCCAGCAGCTCCTGGCAGCAGCTTGCAGGAGAGGACATCAGCGTGTCATCCCTCAGGCGGACAAGCACTGAGGAAGGTGGAAGCCACTTGGCCCTTTGCTTCCTCTTCCCATTGCAAAAGGGCACCAAGGCAGGAACACTGCTCCAGCTCTAAGACACCCAGGCAGGATGACAACTGGGATGGAGTGATGCTCCGTGATGGCACAACCAGAGAGCTCAGCACTCAGCTCCAAAGAGCTCCCGCAACCATCGTGCCTCCCACTGCTGGTTGCTGTAGGACAGCAGAGCCAGCAGGCGGCCAAGGCCAGTCAGGGGCTCCATTAGGATTGTGCTCGATGCACCTCCTCTGCCTCTGCAGCAATCGCTCACAGCCCCGTCTCTCCTGCCTGGTTTTGGATGGGGTTGTGTGCTCATTCCCCCTATTTTCCCCAAAACTCTCTCCTGGCAGCCTGACACAGGCCGGGTGAAGCCCTTGTGCTACTCACCATGCTGGGCACGACCAGGGGCACGCCAGGCAGAGGGCTGGCTGCAGTGCCTGTGCCGTGGGCTCAGCACCACAAAGGCAAATCCCAGCTTCCCACTGTTCGCAGGGTCACTGCTGCTTCCGAGACTTTGTTAAA